>NW_019268567.1:129368-131246 GCF_002738365.1 Cucurbita moschata
AAAACACTAGAATGAAAAGACATGACAAGGGTTTGGCTTGTCATGGGCATGCGGCCATGGGCAACATGCCCTGGACAAGCATGACCGTGACATCCTCCCCCACCTAATTGGTTGACGTCCCTGTCAACCGACTACTTTCATACCTTGCGATGTGGGTGGCGGCGGAGTTCAGATCTTCGGCGCGTTCTCAGCTTGTTTCCTCTGTAGGGAGATTCTTCCATTTGACAAGGAATTCACGAATCGTCCGTACAGGTCTTCCTATCTTCCTAACTCTGTCGGCTAGGATCTCTTCCACTTCCTTTGTTTCTTTTTGCTTCAGATCGATGTTCGGTCTTGTGGTTGCATTTCGTTGGTCGTCGTCTGGATCAGGGTGATAGGGCTTCAAGTTGCTCACATGAATGACGGGGTGGATTTTCATCCACGCGGGTAGCGCAACTCGGTAGGAGGTAGCCCTGATCTTTTTAAGGACTTCAACCGGGCCTTCATATTTACGAACTAGTCTCTGGTTCTTTCGGCTACGAAATCTGATCTGTTCCGGTCTCAGCTTGATAAGGACTTCATCTCCTGCACGGAAATGAAGGGGGCGACGCTTCTTGTCCGCCCATTTCTTCATATGCTTGGAAGCTTTCTTTAATTATGCCCGGGCTATATCTGTCGTCTGCTTCCATTCCCTTGTAAAGTTGTGAGCTTGAGGGTTTTTTCCTGCATAAGGATGATCAATAATATGGGGTAAGGCCGGTTGTCGTCCACTTACAATTTCGAAGGGACTCTTCCCTGTAGATGAGCTGGTTTGACAATTGAAGCAAAATTGGGCGACATCTAACAATTGTATCCAGTTCTTTTGGCGAGCGTCGACAAAGTGACGTAAGTATTCTTCGAGCAAGCAATTGAACCGTTCTGTCTGTCCATCGGTTTGAGGGTGATAACTCGAGGAGATGTTTAAGGTTGTTCCCAAGAAAGCGAATAACTCAGTCCAGAATGTCCCAATGAATCTGCCATCCCTATCACTGATGATGCTCGACGGAATGCCCCATAACTTTACAACGTGTTTGAAAAACAGTTGGGCTGTGAGTTCCGTCGAGCATAATTTGGGAGTGGGGATGAATGTCGCATATTTAGAGAATCGGTCTACAATAACCAAGATGGCGTCATATTCCCCGACCTTTGGGAGGTGTGTTATGAAGTCCAGGGATACACTTTCCCAGGGTCTTGTTGGCACAGGTAGAGGTTCCAAAAGTCTAGAGACTTTGGCTTTCTCGACCTTATCCTGTTGGCAGATGAGGCACGTCTTGGTGTATTGCATGATGTCGTCTCGCATGTTTGGCCAGAAGTACCCCTTCTTTATTAGGGCGTATGTTCGTTGCCACCCAGGATGTCCGGCCCACAAGGAATCATGACATTCCTGAATGAGCTTCTTCCTCAGTTCCCCTGTTCTTGGGACGTACAATCTGTTTCTTTTGGTTATCAGGAGGTCCCCCTCAACCCAAAACTGCCGTGTCTTTCCAGCCTTAGCTAGTTCGACAACAGCTTTGGCCGATGGGTCTTTGTGTAAATGTTCCTTGATGATGTCGCGCATCGATCCATCGATCTTACTTGAATGAATATGGGCTAACATGCACAGGGCCGCATGTTCGCCCTTCCGACTCAGCGTGTCGGCTGCTTGATTACTCTTTCCTGCTTTGTGTTCGAACTTGAAGTCGAATTCGGCCAACGACTCCTGCCACCGGGCTTGTTTTGCTGTTAATTTTGGTTGATCAAAGAAGTGGCAAGTGGCGCTGTTATCCGTCTTCACTACGAACTGTGATCCTAAGAGATACTGTCTCCAGACTCGAAGGCAATGGACTACAGCCAGCATTTCTTTCTCGGAGACAGTGTATC
>NW_019268567.1:131256-131975 GCF_002738365.1 Cucurbita moschata
CTACAGCCAGCATTTCTTTCTCGGAGACAGTGTATCTTCGTTCGGCATCGTTGAGCTTTCGACTTTCGTAAGCGATGGGGTGGCCTTCTTGAATAAGGACTCCACCGAGAGCAAAGTTGGAAGCATCAGTTTCTACTTCAAATGGCTTTGTGACGTCTTCCAACCCGAGGACAGGACCCCTCGTCATGGTTGTTTTCAGATTTTCAAAGGCCATTTGACAATCATTCGACCACGACCAAGGGTGGTCTTTCTTCAACAGCTCTGTCAATGGGGCGGCTCGTCGTGAAAACCCTTCGACGAACCGCCTATAGTAGTTGGCTAGTCCTAAGAAGGACCGCAACTCAGATACGGAAGTAGGAACCTTCCATTCTTGGATAGCTTTTATCTTGTCGCTATCAATACTAATTTGTCCACATCTGACGACATGTCCAAGGAAGTTGATGCATGTTTGTGCGAATGCACATTTCTCCTTCTTCACATACAGCTGATTCTGCCGGAGCTTGTCAAACACAAACTTCAAATGCACTTTGTGTTCCTCGAGGGTTGTGCTGTAAACAACAATGTCGTCGAGGTATACTATGACGAACTGATCCAAGTATTCGTAGAAAACCTGGTTCATCAACGTGCAGAACGTAGCTGGGGCGTTTGTCAAGCCAAAGGGCATTACTAGGAATTCAAAGGCCCCATATCTTGTTACGCACGTCGTCTTGGGTTCGTCC
>NW_019268567.1:131985-132430 GCF_002738365.1 Cucurbita moschata
CTTGTTACGCACGTCGTCTTGGGTTCGTCCCCTTCGGCAATGCGTACTTGATAATATCCTGATCGTAAGTCCAACTTCGTGAAGTACTTGGCCCCGTGAAGTTGGTCGAACAAGTTAGATATTATCGGCAGAGGATATTTGTTGCGTACTGTCACCTTGTTTAAGGCTCTATAGTCTATGCACAGACGCAACGTCTCATCCTTCTTCTTCTGGAACAGTACGGGGGCTCCATAAGGGGCCTTTGCCGGGCGAATGAATCCCGCCTTCAACAACTCATCCAGTTGTTTCCTCAATTCGGCTAGCTCGGGCGGAGCCATTCGGTATGCGTTCTTTGCTGGCGGCTTAACCCCGGGAAGGAGTTCGATTTCGTGGTCAATGCCTCGACGAGGGGGTAGTGTTTGTGGTAGACTCTCCGGCATTATGTCGGTATAGCTGTCTAGTACTT
>NW_019268567.1:132456-133223 GCF_002738365.1 Cucurbita moschata
TTCCTCTGGGACAGTCTCTTCGGTGGTTGCTTCTTCTATCAGTGGTATGGCCATGAATGTAGGTTCCTCTCGTGCAAGTCCCCTTTTCAGTTGTATGGCCGAGATCATTCGAAGACTACCTGGTTGCTTGATGCTTGCAGGTATTACTGTGGGGTTACGGTCGGTGATCACCAAGCATTTTGCCAATGGCATTGGGATGACCTTGTGTTCTAGGAGAAACTCCATCCCAAGTACCACGTCGAAGTCGTCCATGCGAACCACGACAAGGTCTAGCTCTCCAGTCCAATCCCCTATTTTGAAGGGGACTCTCTTAGAAACTCCCACAATAGGCAAGGCCTCGGAGTTGACAGCTTTCATTTTCCCCGGGTCTTTTCCTATGGTGAGTCTCAATCTTCTGGCTTCTTGATCGGCAATGAAGTTGTGGGTTGCTCCAGAGTCTATCAGAGTGCTCTTGCTCGGTTGGGAGTTTATTGTGGCATCCACGAACATGAGCCCTTTCTCTATTACCTCCTTCGGTTCGACTTTCCGTTGGAGGGCTGACAAGAATATGAGTGCGCCCATTCGGGGGTTGTCGTGATCTTCCTTCTTGTCTAGCAAAGTCTCGACCCTTGCTTCATTGCTCTCTTGAATGGACACTTGGAGTGCAGTGAGAGAGGCCCAGTGAGGACAGTAGGATACCTTGTGGGGGCCTTTACACAGCATGCATTGCAAAGGCGTCGTCGGGTGGTTCCTTTGATGGTAAGGCCCTCGAGATGTCCCCGCTTGAT
>NW_019268567.1:133233-133814 GCF_002738365.1 Cucurbita moschata
CATTGCAAAGGCGTCGTCGGGTGGTTCCTTTGATGGTAAGGCCCTCGAGATGTCCCCGCTTGATTGTTCTGAGGAGGTCTATCCGTCCATCCATTCGGTCTGTTGGGGCTTCCATTTCGCTGGCCTGGTGGTCTGTATGGTTTGCCCCCATTGTTTGGGGCTGGTGTCGCTCTTCTTTGGGATCCTGCTTCGTTCCCACAGTCTACGAGTCTCTCGGCGCAGGCCATTGCGGCAGCTAGGGTTTGGACCCTGTTCTCATGTATCTTTGTTTTGGCCCACGGCTGTAGACCATTTATGAAGAAGAACACCTTGTCCTTCTCTGCTGTGCCCCTGATATCCAGCATCAGGGTTGAGAACTGTCTGACGTAGTCCCGTATGTTTCCAGTGTGTTTCAGGGCTACTATTTTCTCCATTGCTATATGCCTTGCGTTTTCGGGGAGGAATTGTTCCCTCAACTCTCTCTTGAGGTCCTCCCATGAGTCGATGGTGCACAATCCATCCTCGATGTCTTGCACCTTCGTACGCCACCACAGTTTGGCGTCGTCTATGAGATACATCGCGGCTACAGTCACCTTCTTGTC
>NW_019268567.1:134146-137799 GCF_002738365.1 Cucurbita moschata
CGCCACGTCCCTCTTTGTGTGCGACAGAGCTATCCGGACTATCAGACGGTTTTGGGCTGCTCGTAGGAGCAACTCTTTCTTCGAGCGAGGTCACTCGAAACAACAGTTCTGCGATTGGCAACCCATCTAGGCGGTTGCCCATTGCTTCGACTTGGACGACTTTCTCACTCAGTTCGGTCACCCGTGTTTCCAGGAAACGGAGGGTGTCAGGGACTTCTTTGAGGAACAGCATTTCCTCCTCTATTAGCGTAAGCCGGTCGGCTTGTGCTTTGGGTGTCGACTTTGTCGTCGACATGATCTCGGTCTGTATGACGTTACGGAGCTAACAAAGCTCTGATACCACTTGACACAATCGCGCTTTCGAAGGCAGCGGACTAGCGATTGTGCGGCACTCACTTTCTAGCGACAAGTGAGTTCAGTCTATTTGTTCTTGCGTCACCTACGGCCAAGCGACGTACGGTCGAGCCTCTAGCCTCGGTTTTAAAAGAAGGTTTTAGAAAACGAGGAGAGAGAGAGATTTTAGAAAGAGAGATTTTAGAAAGAGACGTTATATAAGCAAGCAAGAGAAAGATAACAACGACTTAGCATATATAACCTTGGGTAGGGAGAAGTTGACGACTAGTCATATCCCCCTATAGTACATTCTGGGCCATTTTAGTTCTGGCAGGCCTAGACATGATATTTTTGAGGTGTCATACGCTCTAGAAATACAAAAGAAAAAACACTAGAATGAAAAGACATGACAAGGGTTTGGCTTGTCATGGGCATGCGACCATGGGCAACATGCCCTGGACAAGCATGACCGTGACACTATGCACACGTACTTGATGGCCATCGATTCCTACGTTGGAATAGCCCTCTATTGAACATTACCACGGTTTAATGTGTCAACGGCGTACTCATCAAACGTCACTTGATATACCTTGGCGTACTCATCAACCTGATAGTCGGATTCCCACGCTGGAATAGCCCTCTATGTTCAATATTTATAGTTACTTTTTTTCTTCTTTTTATATTTTTATTTTAATTGATATTTATGGATTTTTACTCGAGGATTATGTTCAAATAATAATCTATAAATTGAGATTATTAAGTGAAAAAAACAAACCCAAAGTGCGTTAATATTTAAAAAGTGTTAATACCCTTCAACTTTAAAATTTTCATTAGACTACTACTATACAAACAGTATGGGTGTACATTCAACCTGACAACCCGGACCAACCCAACTTAAACTATAAGAGTTGGGTTGGGTTGGATTAGCAATTCGGGTAGGGTTGAGTTTATTTTTCTGAACCCGAATTGAATCGGTTCGGTTTCGGGTTCGTGTGCAAAACCCTCGGGTTGACCCGAGCCAAGTTTAAATATATAGAATATATTAAAACTTACTAACTTATAATAGGTTTGCCAGAGTGGTACTTTGGCCGGTCGAAGAAGACTCACACTTGAGTTCGAATCCCGGCAAATACGTGCTTTTTTTTTCTTTTCTATATATATATTTTTAAAAATATCTTACCACCAAAGAGTTATATATATATACACACAGGCATGCAAATATATGTTTTCTTTTCCTTTTATATTATATATATTTATTTTTATTTTTTTATATTATATATATTTTTTTAAAATACCTTACTATACAAACAGAAATATTAGTAAAATAGGAACTTTAAAAACTTTTTTTAAAAATTTAACGGTTTTAATTTTATTTTTGAAAATTTATGAGTATTTTTTTTAAATATGATATTATCGATAAAAGTTTTCTTTTTGAATTTTTTTTAAAATTTAATGGTATTTATTTGATGTTTTTAAGTTGGTTAACTACCTTTGTTATAAAAAGTTTAAGAGTGTTTATTAGTTTTTTTAGTTAAATAACTTTATAATAACTATAACTAGATATGTGTAGGTATGTATATTCTACGATAGAGGGCATATAACTTTTCAACCATCTAAATTTAAAATATATGTTTAAAATAATTGAACGACCAAAATTTACTGATTTAGGCACGTGATAATAAATATATTCACTAGGCTAATATTACAGTACTAAACTAAAATAAGCATAATATTTTAGTAAAATCGATTAGGTCAAATTTGAATGATTCCAATCATAATACCTAAGCTATATAGAATTGCAAAAAAACTCAACATTTAGTGTAAAGAAAACACAAATGCTATTTTTACTATTTTATAAATATAGCAAACATAATTTTATATAACCTCATATGAAAACTTTTGACGTTCTATGTGAAGCGTTTCAAGAGTTATCATCTTCATATTATAACTGTAATAACTTGGTGTATAAATATAACTTGAAAAAGTAAAATTTAAAATACTCCTGAAATAAAATATATTGTATCTAGTTGATTAAAAAATATATTCTAACACGAAATTAAAATTTAATGCAAGAGGCCAAAAGTAGGTCCCATAGAGTCTCTATCTCCAACTCCAACCTCTTAAAAAAATTCAAAATAATATTCTGTCCAAATTATTATATATATATATATATATATATATATATTTTTGTCGTTTTGAGCCGTTAATATAAAATGACTCTCTAGGCTAAAGTGTTTGAGAGACATCTAGAATGTCTAGAATTACGAAACATGTCTCATTTTCTCTAGAGCAAGTGGAAGAACATGTTGGTATAGAGTATGCCCTAAGACACATGTCTCACCAACTTCAATGCAAATGGCAAATTGTTGGAATTTATGGCCCAAAGCCTAGTAATTAATTATTTAGTTTTTAACAATCATTCTTGTTATTTTATTTGTAATTTAATTGTTATCCATTATATGAAAATCCAAGATTATTAATGTAATCTTGAACCGTATGTAGTTGACATAGAAGAGAATCGTGTTCAAGTAATAACCTAAAGAGTCTATAGTATATGGTTAAGATTGGGTGCCTTAACAAGATATACAAAAACGAAGACCAACGCTATATTTATTATCATTGTATCTACTTATACAAAGTTCAATAATTGCGAGCAAAGTTCGAACTATAAATCTTTAAGATATTAATTGATATTTTATTTTTTAGCGGTTCTATATTTCACTCTGAAATCTCACATCTATTGGAAAGATGAATGAAACATTTTTTATAATGATGTCGAAACTTCTCTCTGACAGACTCGTTTTAAGACTCGTTCTAATTTAATTTATGTTACTTAACAAGATGTTTAAAAAACAACTTTTAAGATTGAATTATGATAATTAATATTATCCCGCCAGTAAGTAAATAAATGAAAATGAAGTTTAAAAGAAAAATGGATGCATTAATTGGGTGTTATGTATATAATAAAGTGCGTGAAAACCATAAAATTTATTATTTGATATCTAATTTTCAAAGGTTTATGGGTAGGTATGGAAATACATTATTGGTTCACGTGAACTCTTTTAGAGCTAAAAAGGTCTATTATGACATCATACGATTTATGAGCAGCGAATATTCAAAGCTTTCATATTTCGAATTCGAGAACAATCATTCTTCCTTCGTCTCTTTTTTTTAACCGTTAATGTCTAATGGTGGATTATAACATCTTTGATCAAAATATAATTTAGCGGGTTAAAAAATATATGTTATTAGTTTCAAATATTCAAATACAAATGAGATCAAACTATAAAAACTAAAAAAAAAAAAAAAAAAAAAAAAAA
>NW_019268567.1:137809-250651 GCF_002738365.1 Cucurbita moschata
AAAAAAAAAAAAAAAAAAAAAAAAATCCAACAAAATATTGGGAAAAAAAAAGGAAGAGGGAAAAGTGAGATTTATCTGTAAGATTTAAGAAGAGCGCCACAAGTGGAACAAATGATGGCCTTCCAGAAGGTGGAGTGGATGGGAATCCGGCAAAATGTGGTGGAGGTTTCCATTTCCGCCACCCGAGCTCCCCGTCCGCAGCGGGAGCACGTTCCAGCCACCGGCTTCGTCCGCCGTACCTTCCTCCTTTGGTCGATCAGAAAACAGAAGCAAACCATTCCCGCCGGCGACCTCTGTGTGTCTCTCTCTCGTGGATGGAAACCGTATTTTGGGTGTGTCTATGGCGGCCCCTGAAGTTTGTTTATATACACAATTCTCACGGCTCATTATTTATTCTCAACAATACCCATTCTACCCCTCCTTTTCTCATTACTATATTTCCATTCCTCGTTCAATTTTTCCATTTATTTACAATTTCTATCTTCAATGTACTTTTTCATAAAATATCAAAATAAGAATTTCAACTTTCACAAGTCAACGAGTTTCGATATGCAGTTCGAGGATTAAGTCCGTCTATATAAAACATGAAAGTTCACTAAATTTGATGTCAATCGGATACTTGACAAACTATGCAAGGGCTGTATATCCACTCGCCAACATGACGTCTACTCGAAAAAAATTGAAAATACCTCAAAATGTACTATAGGGAAGACATGATATCAGTGTGTCACAGTAAGGGCGACCGTTCCAAAAGGTGTGTCTCGAATGACTTCTTTAAAATGAATTTTTCAAAGACTACCAAACAGCATGGGTGTGTCAGGGCCTCAACTTGTGTGTTGGAGGTTGAATTTTTCAAGAAAACCATGTTTCATATATAAAATTTATGAAATTAATTGAAGTAATGGAATCTGTTATTTTCAGTTGGTTGACATTTAATTCCTACTTCCTACTACTTGATTAAACAATTTACCTAAATGCCTTTTGGACCACAACAATTATGATTAGATAAGAAAAACTTAAATCTAAATTCTCAAATAAGAATATTTTATTTTTTAATATATGTATATATTGTTAGATGAAAGTCCAGCTAAATTAAGAAATGATCATGGATTTATAATCAAATAATACTATCTCCAATGGAATGAGATCGTTTGGAGAAACCCGAAGCAAAGCAATGAGAACTTATACTCAAAGTGGACAATATCATACCATTGTGAAGAGTCGTGTTCAGCTAACATGGTATCAGAGCCATGTCAATAGAATTCTCAAATATCGAACAAAAATATTGTGAGTCTCGAAGACATAGTAATAAATGACTAAGACTCCAAAAGAAAAGGAGTTGAGCCTTGATTAAGGAGAGGTATTGGATGAACATTTTTGCAGATTCAATAAGATTAATTATCAACCAACTTGAAGGTTGACCCCAAGTCGAGTATACAAATTGTGTTGGGAATTTGAAAAAATCTTAATCCTTAAGTCATTCACTTTATTTCTTACTCAGAGTTGATTAGAATCAATGCTCTGTGGGGTTAGGGTGGGGGACACACATTAGTTTCCTCTTTGTGCCTATATTAATGTGTTTACTATTTCGAAAGTGAAATCATTCATTTGATTTCATTACATCATTAGTATAGCTCTTTAACGTCCTAAATTTTAGTTAGTCTTGTGTATCTTTTGACTAAAATATTTGTAACTATTTCATGTCTAAAATATAGAATTTAAATTAAATATTTAATGAGTCTGAGTTTGGACATGCACATGCACATATAGGCTCACACACTCTCGCATATAGGCTTACACATTCTGTATACAGACATCCAATGCTCTAATATGCACATGCACGTGGACCCACTAGGTAATTATTCCATTTTCTTAAACCCTAATCCTAAATGTAGGCTTACACACTCTCACATAGTCAAACCCCATAATGAAAATAAGACCCAAAATCATTTCTATTCGTACATGTCCATAGAAACACACAAGGAAGAGTAATTCATGCTCAATGTGCATATAACATGCATGAGGTCCTTCGTAAACATCTAATAAACAATTTAAAAATACTTGTTAGTCATACAATACAATAGTGCATCCAACCAGCCCATCGAGATTCCAGCAGTGAGCCTACTTACCGTTTAAGCTCAATTTGGTGCTCCTAAGCTTGCTTTAATCAAATGTTCTCGATTCAATTTCATATAGTCTAATTTCACATTCTATCCACTTATAAAATTGAGCTAAGAACCTAACATGAACCCAACATCATTTAACTATCCCAAAATTAATTTTAAACTATGCTAGAAATATTTAATTACATAAACAGTATCATAACCGTTCAAAATTGGCTGAAGAGAAAAGTTTGGGATAGAATTATCCGTAGATTAACAAATTCTTGTTATTTATAGATCCACACGACCCTCAATCTGCTCTTTTGGTATTATGAAATTTGGAAGGCATGTTCCGAGCGTTCGAGAATTCGTTGTCAAATAGACGAATCTCACTACGAAGGAAATAAGTTAGAAACAAATCTAAGATCTAGACTCCACCGTGACTCACATTGCAAATTTTGAATTTAGTGGATTGACATGGACGTTAGCAAATTAAGTGGGGGAGGATATTATAGTCATGCTTGTCTAGGACATATTGTTTATGGCTGCATGCTCGTGACATGTCAAAGCCTTTCTACTTGCTTTTATGTTATATTACTTTCTTATTACATTTTCTGTTGTATGACCGGCAAAATTATGTCTACTCCTGTTAGATTTGAATGGTCCCGACCAAGTATTGTAATCGCTATTGCCTACATGTTTTCAATGCAATTTACTTTCACAATACTTACTTTCAACTTTTTTTTTTCAACAATTTCTCTCACCAACGTTTTCTAAAATGTAGACGATGTACATTAGAACCTATTTGTATGATATTAACTCAAAGCAAAACATTTTTAAAATTTGAAAACATAAAACTAACATATACATAAAACAAGCCCCAAAAACTAACATATACAAGAGTTTTGGACCCTTTACATGTCAAAATCTTCCCTTTCATACTCTCCTCCTCCTCCATGGATCTTGCTTTATATTTAGTTGATTTCTTGATTTCTCGGTCATTTATTTATGTTAACCATATTTAATTTTCAACTAAACCAATTATTGTTGAGTCAGTATTAGATTATTTCAATAAAGACCTATGCTTAGGTTTAGAACAGGTCAATTTATGTGAGCTATTTTCTTGTTATTAGTCGAGCTAGTTGAGTCGTGTCCTGTATTTCTATTTTTTCTTATGTATTAAGGCATTGGAACCTATGAATAAAAATAGATCATTCTTGTGCATTTGCCAAAGTCTCTAAAAGTATTAAGGCATTGGAACCTATGAATAAAAATAGATCATTTTTGTGCATTTGCCAAGTCTCTAAAATTTAGAGTTATCATTTGGTATCAGAGCCGAAGTAAAACAAAGTGGTCCAAGAGAGAAAATGCACCACGACAAAATACTCTCCAAGATTCCACAGTTTGATGGTCACTATGACCATTGGAGTGAACTGATGGAAAACCTCTTGCGTGCCAAGGGTTTGTGGAGTCTAGTGGAAGAGGGTTACACCGAACCAGCAGAGGGAATCGAAGTGACTGCAGCACAGAAAAGAAATCTTGAGGAGCTCAAGATGAAGAACCATCAACTGAAGCACTACTTGTTCCAAGCAATTGATTGGGTTGTGTTTGAACAGATCTTGAATCGCAAAACATCCAAGATCATTTGGGATTAGATGAAGAAAAAGTTTGGAGGCAACGAAAGAGTGAAGCGATCTCTTCTCCAAACCTTAAGAAGAGATTTTGAGGTTCTTGAAATGAAGAACGAAGAAAACATCGATGATTATTTTGGGAGAGTAATGACTTTTAAATAAAAGCTATGTTCCTTACATTTAGTTAGTTTTGACGTCTCAAAACTTCTGAATTCACGTCATGGAAGAGCGTAATTCTAGCGGCCATTTTTGGCCTTTGGGCGAAGTCTTCGCCCACTTTTATATTTTTGTAATTAGGTTCATTATTTAAAGAATGAAGAGAAATAAAACATTGAGTCTTCAGCAAATCTCTCCCTTTCTCCTTTTACTTTCCGCTATTTTTTCCTTTGAAATAATTTTTCCTTTGGCCAGTTTTTTAGTCGACGTTTTCCTCTGAATTGCCAGGGTCAACAAGTGGTATCAGAGCCCGGTTGAAGCCATCAGTGGTATATCATTTCGGAAGAGCCAATCCTATCAACAGTTAAATTGAATAGCTCAAATGGTTAGAGCATTGACCTAGCAACATACAGGTCTTAGATTCGAGTAGAAGAAAATGCAAAGCGTGAAAACACACACATCGTGGAGTCCATCTCGGGCAGGTTTCACTCACCGTCACCAGAGCAAGAATTGCTGGAGCAAGCTTAGGAACAAGGAGAAGGGTTGCTCAATCTGAGGAAGACGAGCAAACTCTCTTCATGGGTAAGTGCATCGACCTAACAACATACAGGTCTTAGGTTCGAGTAGAAGAAAATGCAAAGCGTGAAAACACACGATGAGGCAGGCTGCTTCATTTTCATCGCAGGTTCGGTGCATGACAAACCGTCTTTATATCCTGGAGTTAGAGATAGAGCAACCCGTCAACCTCTCGGCCAAGACGGTGATATCTGCAGGCCGTTAGAGCTGCGGGCCCATCAAGCCGGCGACCCCAGGCAGTAAGAGTCCCTTCCTCCTGTTAGTCGATGACAAAAGCCACATAGCCACTTCATGTGGCTGACTCAGCTGCAAGCAAAAAGTGAGGCGGTTAAGCGCATTAAAGCGCGAGCGACCGGCCCCCAGGCAGTAAGAGTCCCTTCCTCCTCCCTTTAGCCACTTCATGTGGCTGACCCAGCTGCAAGCGAAAGGTGAGGCTTCCTCCTGTTAGTCGATGACAAAAGCCACATAGCCACTTCATGTGGCTGACCCAGCTGCAAGCAAAAAGTGAGGCGGTTAAGCGCATTAAAGCGCGAGCGACTGGCGACCCCAGGCAGTAAGAGTCCCTTCCTCCTCCCTTCCTCCTATTACTCGATGACAAAAGCCGCTTCATGTGACTGACCCAGCTGCAAGCAAAAAGTGAGGCGGTTAAGCGCATTAAAGCGCGAGCGACCGACCGAATGTGAGAAGAAGATGCGAGTGCTGCGCATAGACCGAGGCGGAGAATTCACCTCGGTAAGTTTCAGTAAGTACTGCGACGCGTTCGGCATACAACGGCACCTAACGACACCCTATTCCCCCCAACAGATCGAAGTGGTAGAGCGCCAAAATCAAACCATCATCGGGATAGCGAGGTCATTGCTGGTGGCGGCTGGGATGCTTGGGAGATTCTGGGGAGGCGGTAATGATGGCCGTCTATCTCCTCAATCGGTCACCAATCCGAAGCCTCGACGGGAAGATGCCATATGAAGCCTGGTACAACAAAAAGGCAGCTGTACATCATCTCCGCGTGTTTGGCTACGTTGCATACATGAAGGTAACGCGTCCCCACCTCACCAAGCTCGATCCCAAGAGACTAAAGGTCGTCTTCATTGGCTATGAACCCTGGAGCAAGGCGTACAAACTCTATGAACCTGTAGGGGGGCGAGCTCACGTATCTCGCGACGTCATCTTCGACGAAGGCACCTTCTGGCAGTGGAACGACATGATCGAGGCAGACCACAACCCAAATCAATTCACGGTGGAGTACCTCGTCACCGAGCCGGAAGAAGGAGGAGTCCAGCATCAGGAACCGTCACCGCCACCAGCAGGTGCACCCCCTAAACTAGTGGAGTTCGCAACACCACGGACTGCGGATTCGACGCTGGATGCCAATCACGATGATGATCTGGTGGCTAGGTACCGGAGGATGGATGACCTAGTGGGAGGAGGTGAACCACCTGGACTGGCAGCACGCGAGCTCGAAGAAGTGGCCGAACTGCATGCCATAAGTGCAGATGAACCGGACACCTTGGCCGAAGTAGAAAGGAACCCGTGCTGGCTGAAGGCAATGCAGGAGGAGATGACATCCATCACCGAGAACCAGACGTGGAGTCTGGAGGATATGCCGCCGGGACACCGAGCCATAGGGGCTCAAATGGGTCTTCAAACTCAAGCGCAACGAAAAAGAAGAAGTTGTGAAGCACAAGGCCCGTCTGGTGGCGAAGGGCTACGCCTAGAAGCAAGGAGTGGACTTTGAAAGGTATTTGCGCCGATGGCAAGGTTAGAATCCGTTCGTCTTTTGCTGGCAATTGCGGCACATTACTCTTGGGAGGTTCACCATATGGACATGAAGTCTGCTTTCCTTAACGGAGAGCTAAAGGAGACCGTCTACGTCCGACAACCACCTAGCTTCCTGAACAACGACAACTCCGGTAAGATACTGCACCTGCACAAGGCACTCTACGAGCTTCGACAAGCCCCACGAGCCTGGAACGCGAAGCTCGACAATACCCTACTGTAACTGAAATTCAAGCGTTGTGCCTCTGAGCATGGCATGTACATGCACGACCATAGCAAGCAGCGACTGATCGTGGGAGTGTACGTCGACAACCTCATAATCACTAGAGGCGACGTGGAAGTCCTCGAAAGGTTCAAAAAGAAGATGTCAAAGAACTTCGAGATGAGCGATCTCGGCGTGCTCAGCTACTACCTCGGCATCGAAGTGCAACAGAATTCTACCGACATCTCCATCTGCCAAAGTGCGTACGCAAAGAAGCTGCTGGACACAACTGGGCTTGTGGACAGTAATCCTACAAGAACGCCAATGGAGGCCCGACTCCAACTAAGGAAGGCCAGCACTACGACGACATTCGACTCCACCAATTACCGCAACATTGTCGGGAGTCTGCGCTATCTGATCAACACTCGTCCTGATCTTGCTTATTATGTTGGATATGTGAGCATGTTTATGGAAGCACCTAGGGAGGGGTATCTAGTGGCTGTCAAGCGCATCTTGCGCTATGTAGCCGAAACCAGAGGCTGGGGTGTAAGATACTGCGCAGGGAGAGAAAAGAAGAAACTCAAGCTGGTCGGCTACAGTGATAGTGACATGGCCGGTGACGTTGATGATCGTAAGAGCACCAGCGGTATGATCTACTTCCTCTTAGGCGGCGCGATCTGCTTACAATCAACAAAACAGAAGGTAGTTGCTTTGTCTTCCTGCGAAACAGAATACATTGTCGCTTCGATGGCAGCAACACAAGGGGTCTGGCTTGCGCGACTAATGGAAGAACTCATCGGGAGAGAAAGCAATCCACCAATGCTATACGTAGACAATAAAGCTACGATCTCCCTGATCAAAAATCCAGTTTTGCACGACCGGAGCAAGCACATAGAAATCAGATTCCATTACATTCGAGAATGTGTAGATCGATGGCTCATCAAGATTGATTTTATCCGAACAGAGGAACAACTTGGAGACATTTTCACCAAGTTCCTGGCATGGGTAAAATTTGAAGAACTGCGCTCAAAGATAGAAGTTCAAATAATAAGGTAAATATAACACAGCTTTTAGGAGGAGATTGTTAAATAAAAGTTATGTTCCTTACATTTAGTTAGGTTGTTTTGACGTCTCAAAACTTCTAAATTCACGCCAATGAAAGAGCGTCATTCTAGCTGCCATTTTTGGCCAACTTTGGGCGAAGTCTTTGCCCACTTTTCTATTTTTGTAATTAGGTTTGTTATTTAAAGAATTCAACTTAGGAGAAATAAAATATCGAGTCTTCAGCAAATCTTTCCCTCTCTCCTTTTACTTTCCGCTATTTTTTCCTTCGAAAGAATTTTTCCTTCGGCCAATTTTTTCGTCGACGTTTTCCTCCGAATTGTCAGAGTTAACAATGGTTGTCTCCAACAAGATGAGAAGTAACGAAGAAGACATGTCAGATTCAAAAATTGTTGAGAAAATACTTCGAACACTAACTGACAAATTCACATATGTGGTGGTGTCCATCGAGAAGTCAAAAGACACAGGAAAGTTGACGATTGACGAACTGCAAAGCTCTCTGTCTATACATGAAAAGAAATTTAAGAAGATCTGTCATGAAGAAGGTGATCAAGCTCTCAATGTCAGAGGCAGAGGTAGAGGATCATACAGAGGTCGAGGCAGGGGCAGAGGACGCTCATTCAACAAAGCAACAATCGAGTGTTACAATTGCGACCAACTTGGACATTTCCAATATGAATGTCCAAATGGGAACAATGGAGCACATTTTGCAGAGATCGAAGAAAAGGATGAAGTTCTTCTCATACGTATGTGGAGCTTCAAGGCACTAAAAGAGGTGTGTGGTTCGTGGATTCTGGGTGTTCAAACCATATGTGTGGAGAAAGAGGTATGTTCTCAAGCTTGAACACTAGCTTCACACATAATATCAAGCTTGGGAACAATCACGAACTGATGGTTGGTGGGAAGGGAGTATTGAAAATAATGCTTAAGGGAATAAGCTATGTGATCAACGATGTGTATTATATTCCAGAATTGAAGAACAACCTGCTTAGTGTTGGACAACTTCAAGAAAGGGGTTTAGACGTGCTATTCAAAGGAGGAGATCGAAACACATGCAGCATCTTTCATTCCTCAAGAGGAAAAAATAGCAGAATCTGTTATGAGTACTAATAGAATGTTTATCTGTTGGGTGAATCAAGTGACAAAACAAAGGAGGAGAGATGTCTACAGGTTGATATCTCAGACAAGGCTGTGGCACCATCAATATGGGCATCTCAACTACAAGGGACTTCACACATTATGCAGTAAAGAGATGGTTGTGGGTTTACCTGAAATTGAAGATGTGAAAACCACCTATGAGGCGTGTGTCAAAGGGAAACACTACCGTGTTCCATTTTCGAAGCAGAGCAAGTGGAGAGCCACTGAAAGATTGTAGCTTATCCACTCTTGATCTCTGTGGTCCAATCAATCCACCATCAAACAGTCAAATAAGGTAATTTATAAGCTTTATTGATGATTTCTCGAGAAAAACATGGATATATTTTGTGCTAGAAAAATCAGAAGCATTTTATCAGTTCAAGACATTCAAAGCGTTTGTAGAGAAGCAAACTGGATTGTTCATCAAATGTCTAAGAACAAATAGAGGAGGAGAATACAACTCAATTGCGTTCAAAGAATTATGTAAAGTGCATGGAATCAAAAGACAGCTGACCATCGCCTTCATGCCTCAGCAAAATGGCGTTGCTGAACGCAAAAACCGTACAATCATGAACATGGTGAGAGCAGCGTTATTAGAGGAGGAGGTACCAAAAGCTTTCTGGCTAGATGTTGTGCAATGGGTGAATCACATTCTTAACAGATCTACACTCATTGTAAAAGATATGACTCCGAAAGAGGCATGGAGTGAAAGAAAGCCATCAGTCGAACACTTTAGGATTTTTGGATGTATCAGATATGTTCATATCCCTAATGTTAAAAGAAGCAAGCTCGATGACAAAAGCGTGAAGTGTGTTCTGTTAGGTTTCAGCAGTGAATCCAAGGCCTTTAAGATGTTCGATCCAGTGGAGAAAAAGGTTCACATTAGCCGAGATGTGATATTTGAGGAAGATAAGAAGTGGAATTGGAAAGATGTTGGTTATTCTGATGAAAAAAGTATTGAACTTGAGTGGAAAAATGATTATGAAAATGTTGAGAATGCAGAGAAAGCGGAAGAAGCAGAAGAATACACTGATGACGTTCCTTCACCAAACGATCCACCAACTGGAGAAACAATAACAATAACGGGCAGGGTGACAAAACCACCAATCTGGTCTGTAGATTATATCACAGGAGAAGGGCTATCAGATATAGAGGAAGAAGCAAACATGGCTAGAGTCGAGTTTGAAACTCTAGCTTTCATGGCCATATCAAATCCGACCAGTTTTCAAGAAGCCACAGGACGCTGAGATACAGTCCATCGAACGAAACCACACGTGGTCGCTGACTGCACTTTCCGTTGGAGCCAAGGCTATTGGGGTTAAGTGGATTTACAAGACCAAATTAAATGAACTTGGAGAGGTAGACAAGTTTAAAGCTCGGCTGGTTGTAAAGGGTATGCTCAAGAGTATGGAGTAGATTACACAGAGGTATTCGCATCAATGGCTCGAATGGATACAGTGAGGATGATCATTGCTGTAGCAGCACAAAAAGAATGGGGAATCTATCAGCTTGATGTCAAATCTGCTTTTCTACATGGTGAGCTGAAGGAAGATGTATTTGTTGAACAACCACAAGATTATGAAGTAGCAAGGAAGAAGGACATGGTTTATAAGTTGCATGAGGCTCTTTATGGACTAAAACAAGCGCCTAGAGCTTGGTTCAGTCGCATTGAGACTTATATCGTCAAGGAAGGTTTTGTAAGCAGCTCTAGTGAACAAACATTATTCATCAAACAAAAGGGAGGTAAAATTCTAATTGTGAGCATTTATGTTGATGATCTATTGTTCACTAGTAATGATGAGGAGTTGTTGAATGAGTTTAAGCACTCCATGATGGATGAATTCGACATGCAGATTTGGGGAAGATGAGATATTTTCTTGGTATTGAAGTGATGCAGAACGCTGATGGCATCTTTATATGTCAAAGAAAATATGTTGTTGAGTTGATCGAGAGGTTTGGGATGCAAAATTACAACTCCTTTTGCAATCCGATAGTCTCTGGACAGCAGGTTGGCCAAAATGAAGCTGGTGTGAAGGTCGATTCAACGCTATATAAGCAAATGGTGGGCAACTTAATGTATCTCACAGCCACATGACCTGACTTGATATTTGTGATAAGTCTTATTAGTCGCTTTATGGCAAATCCTACTGAGTTGCATTTTTCTACTGCAAAAAGAATCGTAAGGTACTTGAAGGAAACTCTAGAATTTGGGATACAGTATCAACGTGAAGGGAAGAGTGAACTCTTAGGCTACACCGACAGTAACTATGCGGGAGATGTGGATGACAGTAGGAGCACTTCAAGCTATGTTTTCTTAATGAGTGGAGGAGCCGTGGCATGGTCCTCAAGGAAGCAACCAATCATCACTTTGTCAACTACTTAAGTAGAGTATGTAGCAGCAGCTACATGTGCCTGTCAAGCCATTTGGATGAAAAGGATATTGAAAGAAATCGGGCATGAACAAGATGAAGAGATGACT
The DNA here is from genome assembly GCF_002738365.1 of Cucurbita moschata. NCBI lineage: Eukaryota > Viridiplantae > Streptophyta > Magnoliopsida > Cucurbitales > Cucurbitaceae > Cucurbita > Cucurbita moschata. The sequence goes on from NW_019268567.1 coordinate 148,931, forward strand.
CTGTTTTGTGACAACACGTCCACTATCAAGTTGTCAAAAAATGCAGCCATGCACGGAAAGTCAAAGCACATAAGGGTTAGATACCATTTTCTCATAGAATTGACAAAGGAAGGTGTAGTTAAATTGGTCTATTGCAGCACTGAGGAGCAGCCGGCCGACATAATGACAAAGCCTTTGAAGATAGCATCATTTCAAAGAATCAGATAAGCGTTTAGGATGAGTGTTGTGTACTAAACTCTTGATCAAGTTCAGTTCAAGGAAGGAAGTGTTGAGTCAGTTTTAGATTATTTCAATAAAGACTTATTCTCTAGGTTTAGAACAGGTCAATTTCTGTTAGCTATTTTCTTGTTAGTAGTGGAGCTAGTTGAGTCGTCCTGTATTTCCGTTTTTCTATAGTTTTATGTATTTCCTATAAGAAGATATTGAAATCGTTATCAATTATTGAGGAGTGTTTTATTCTCAAACCATTATTTTTTATTACCCTCACTTATGATTAACATAAATGTGATTGTTTTCTAAAATATGATAAAAAAAAAACGTTGAAATATCAAACTCTGGTTTAAACTATTAATTTGGTAGACAAAGTTGGCAAAAGTTTGGTAAAAATTAAAGGTTTTTTTTTTTTCTTCTTTTGCATTTAATGAACTAGGGGCATAAAAATAATTTTACCTTGTTACATCATAATTATCTGCTAGGGATCCGAAACATTATGTTTTAAAAATGGGTCTATTTTCAAAAGTTTTAAAAGAAGTATAGACACAAGACAAGCTGAAGGGCATACACCCTTGCCAAAGTTAGAAATTCCAAAATTAGCTGTCAAAATGTTGAGTCTCTTTTTCTATATATAAAAGAGTTAAAAGCATAAATAAAAATAGGCCCAAGAGAGCCTTTATCCCAACCAAGATGGGATTGAGCCAATATTTTCAAATTTTCAATACGCAGGCCGAAAGCTGTTAGTAAGTAGGCACTGTGCCGTATTGCTAAGAGGCTCTCGAGTAATATTGTCAAGCACAGAGAAAGGCGATTGATGAGAAAGCTTCATTAAGTCAAAAAGGATGGAAAAGAGCCTCAACTAACATAGGGCCACTTACCTTATTAAATAGGGGCTCCTTCAAAAAAAAAAAAAAAAAATTCCCTTTATACCCACTCAAGAGTTCATTCTTTGGAATTTCTCCTAAAAAGATCTTATTACTTTTCATTTTGTTTGAAGAATCCGTTTAAATTTTCAAAATTTTAATTAATATCTTTAAGCTTTAAAAAATTTAGAAATAAAAGGTACTTTATTTTTAAATTACTTATGAACTCTTAAAATTTGAAGAACAAACCACTCCATGATTTCTTATCTTTTAAAAAATTCAAAAATAAAAAACATAATAAGCTGACCATATGAAGAAATTTGTTAAAAAAGAAAAAGAAGAAAAACAAATGTTTGTTGTGACACAAACCAAAACAATGAATAATAAGAGTCTGTTTATTTATATTAAAAAATAATATGAAATATTGATGATTTATAGTTAGATGAGAAATTTAAAATATATAAAAGATACTCATAATAATAAAAATATATAAAAGAAATTCAATAAGATGAATTCAGCTACAGTCGGAGTCGAACTCGAACTCGTGCGGGTAATTTTCTAGTAAGAAAACATTACCATTCTAATAGACTCGTGACTTCACAAGTTTTATAATGTATTTTATATATTATGTTTAGTTTGGGTCAACCCGAGGTTTTTATACAATGAACCCAAAATCGAACCCAATCATTTTGGGTTCAGGAAAAATAACCCAATCCAATCCCTATAATTCGAGTTGCGTTGGTCTGGGTTGTCGGGTTGGATATACACCTCTACCCAAGATTTGATGTTCGTAGCCGTGTACCAACACACCAAGTTTGGCTTAAATGAGACATAGATATGTCAACTATATATCCAAACTCACTCAATGTTACAATGTCAGATTTTTGTATGATCTCTAAAGTCGAATGATTCTAAGTGATTTTTTAGAACTATTATATTCCAATTACCGTTCAACTATGTTTAATGTACGTTTTAGTTATGCTCTAGATTTTGTTGAGTTCGTACGCTAAATGATGGATAAAATTTAACCATCGTGAGCTTTTATTATGAATTTCATTTACTTGTACACTCGAGCAAGAGACTTTTCCGTTCACATTCTGACATTTTGAGAATTTTTTCAATGTTCTAATCATTTAGGAAGCAATTGTTGTTGTGGTCCTAGGTCCTCTTAGATACTTGGAAAATTGGACTAATCTTTGTGAGCTTACATGATGAGAGAGGTCATACAAGTTCTTGTGTGATTATGAGCGTTTTCATCGTTACAAGACCTTTATGTGTCTTTAGAGCTCAGAAGTTGAACCACTTTGTAGGCGCATGCTTGAGAATTTGTGGGGCTTTTGGTGGGCACCTCGTTCTACAAAATGGCTTTTGCCTTGAACTGCCACCACTACAAGGAATAGATACTTTGCCACTTCCAACTTTTATACTTTAGCTCTGATTTGTACGTAGGACAAGGGAGTCGAACATAAATAAACGAAGACTACGTTTAAATGAAAGTGATCTTGAAGATGTGATAACTAAGAAACACTAAAAAAAAATTGAAATTTTATATATATACGAATAAGGTGTACCCGTTCAGGGCAAGATAAGTTTGCTTGGCTTGAAGCGTACAATTTTAATAACCAAAATTTTGAATGTAGACTAAAAGGAATTTGGATTAAATAAATATTAATATATACGAGAGAATTAAGAAAATTCTACTGTCGCCGGCCATGTGGTATCAAGTTTTTGACTCCAAGAGATGACTGAATAGTAAGAAAGTTTTCAAAATGTCGTGTGAGATCCCACATCGGTTGGGGAGGAGAACAGAACATTCTTTATAAGGGGTGTGGAAGCCTCTTCTTAGCAAACACGTTTTAGAAACCTTGAGGGAAACTTGAAAGAGAAAGCCCAAGGAGGACAATATCTACTGTTGGTTGCCTTGGGCCGTTACATGCGAGTTCTGGCTCCAAAAGGTAATTTTCTTGAGCCCCATGGTGTCGAAAAAAGGAATAGTAGTGGACCTAACTAAGGTTAATGCAGTAATTGGAATAGTCTCATCCGACTATAGTGGTCAAGGTACGTAGCTTTCTGAGACTAGTAGGCTACTACTGTGGGTTCATATAGGATTTCTCTAGGATTATAGTCGCCCTGACCCAGTTGACATAGAAGGGACAGTCGTTTATATGAGACTGAGCATGGAGACTGGTAACGACGCCAATGCTTACTATACCGGATGGGACTGGGAACTTCATTATACATATTGGTGCGTCGGGTAAGGGACTAGAATGCGTACCAATGTAGAATGAGATGGTGATTGCCTATGCCTCCCAATAGTTGAAAGAATACGAGAATAACTACCAACTTATGACTTGGAGTTGGTGTAGTGGTCTTTGACCTGAAGATCTAGAGGCACTACTTGCATGGAGAGAAGATATAGATCTACATACATCACAAGATCCTCAAGTACGGATCATGAATAAAGAGTTGAACATGAGGCACATGAGGTGGTTGAAGTTAGCCAAGGACTACGATATGGACATTCTCTACCACCTAGGTACGACGAATGTAGCCTCCAATGCCTGAGCAGGAAATGGCCCATGTCGACACTGACACGAGGCAAGTTGAGATATAGGCTAACAAGGAGAGGGTCGAGATAGAAGTGATGGTCAAAGGAGCAGCAACAAAGTTGGCCTATTTGACCATCCAATCGACTTTGAGGCAACAAATCATAGCAACATAGGAAGAGGATCCTGGGCGAAGTTTATGATTCGCTCACACATGAGAGTTTTCATTGACCACATATGACAGTCTTCTTTAGAACGTCAGGTTATGTGTTCTTGTCGATGATAAACTGAAAGGGGTGTTGTTATCAGAGCCTCACAACTTGTTGTACACGATGCATTCAAGAAGTACCAAGATGTATCAGGATCTGAAGACCTACTACTAGTCGTACGGTATGATGAGGGACGTAGCAGAATATACGAATAAGTGTTCGTTCAGTCAACAAGTTAAAGCACCAATACATAAACCCTCAAAATTAATGTAACATCTGAGCATTTCACAACGAAAGTAGGAAGATGTGGTCATGGACTTTATCTTAGGGTTTCCAAAGACAAGAAAATGCTTCACGTTAATCTTGGTCATCATTGATAGGCTGACAAAATTGGAACACTTCATCTTAAGAAAGACTACCTATTTGATAGATCGACACACTTCATCTTAAGAAAGACTGCCTATTTGATAGATAAGTGGGAGCAATTGTACCTAGAGGAGATAATCAAGTTACATAGTGAGCCAGTATTTATAGTATTAGGCTAAGATACCTAGAAATTATAGAAAAGTTTATAAAAAGCATTGGGTACTCAATGAAGATTTAGCCCAACCTTTCACTTTCAAAGTGTAACGGAACCACAAAAAAAAAAAAAAAAAACATGATGGTCGTCGGCAGAGCCGAAAACTCCGGCGAATGTCGGAGTTTTCGCTCGCACACGACCCACAAAGGACGGCCGAGGGCTTGGATGCCACAAATCGCATCCCCGACCTTCAGCCACCCTGAAAGCACCTGCAAAGAAACGAAAACGGTAAGAAAAAAGGAGAGAGAACAGAAAACCGACGGAACTCCGGCGAAGCCGAACCGTACGAATCGACGTCGAAAACCCCCATTTCACACCACAAAAGTAATCCCAGAACCCTTTACACACATAAAGAGTAGGTTTTAGACGAATCCCGTACGCTGAACACCGTCGACGCTGAACACTGTCGGCAAGGAAGACGGAACAGCGGACTTTCGAGCTTCTCCAGATCCGGGAGTGCGAGGCCCTTACCAACGAAATTTGTACCAAAAACGGGGTTAGGGTGAAGGATAGGCTTGGGAACGGAAAAAAAAAAGGAAAAAAAAGGACGTCGGGACGACGTTGTCGAGGAGAGAGAGAGACCGCCGGAAAATCGCGCTGGAGTCGGGCGAAGAGGACGAAGTCCGACCCGAGATCCAGATCTGGAAACCCGAACCGAACCCCGTCCCTTCGGTCGAACCAGAACCCACGTTACCCACAGCCCAAACACTCGGCCTCCACCCGCGAGCCAGCCCATCACCGCGCGGCCCGTCACTTGCGTTCGACCCGTTAACCCGCGTCTCGACCCAAGACGCCTGCACACACGTCGCCCTCTGATTGTGCCACGTGTCACGTCTGCAGCACGGCTCCTCTCGGCTCAGGCGGCTTCATCGGCTCGGCGGCGGCTCTTTGGCTCCAGTGGCTTATTCGGCTCGGGAAACCTGTTTCCAGCCCGTTTGACACCGTTCCGACCCACTCGGACCTGGTTTCGGCCCTGTTTAAGGTAAAAGGGAACATGTTAAGGTCGTATTTCACAAATTCCAGTTGGGAATTTATTATTATTTGTGGAATACTAACGGAAGTGACTCATGAACCAATAGAAACCAACCACCAACGGAAGTGTAGAACGTCCACGAGGAGCTAAGAGCTTACGTTATATTCTAGGGAGTACTTCGGCTAAGGCCTACCAAGTAAGTGGCTCACCCATTGTAGGTTACGCATTAATTGCCGTATGTTGGCATGTGCCCGTGGTTATGCACGTGCCATTAAATTGTTTGCTAGCTTAATATGCTTAAGTACGAAATCATGTGAATGTGAATGTATGTTATTTATGCTACTTATTGGATGTGATATGAATGCATGTACCGATGTGTGACCCGTGTACGATTATGGCTTGTTGTATGAGTATGGGAATGTGATTGAATGAATTGCATGATATGGAATACGGTAAATTGCATGATACATAACCCCGCTAGGAATATGTACGATATGTAATGACATGTAAGCATGAAAACGTGACGCGGGGTTATGCTCATTAAATGATGACTGTAGGACTAGTGGGACCTCATGCATATTGTGTGTTCATGCATTTGGGGGGATACCCCTATCCCATCACGAGGGTACGGACGCGTACATCCAAATGGCAGGACAACGATCGTTATGCTCTGCATAGCGCTGCCGTGACGGTTTTAGATTTAACGGGTCCCGGTGTGCGAACTAGCTGGTGAGCCCATACTCGCACGTATGGGCTACGTGTAGAGTATATGATACACGTCCACGATTACCTGTTAGGACTACACCGTTGGGAAAACGAAATGAAATAAAACGAAACGAAACGAAAAAGAAACGAAACGGAACGATAGGTCCCATCATTTCATTGCATGTGTTTGTCGCATAACCCCGATAGGGGGGTCACTTACTGAATATTCTAGAAATACTCAAGCCTCGTGCTACTTTACTTTTGCAGATAAGGGCAAGGCACCCATGTGACAACGACGACGGCATCGAACACCTTAGGGTCGTGGCACATGCATAGGGTAGTTGGTTGTTTTTTTTTTCATTTCTAGTATAGGTTAGAAGGGGATGAAATGTATTCGCATAATAAACCTTAGGGTAGAATAAACTATTCATTCTTGTTTTTGTTGCTTTTTCCTTTCTTTCAATAATGTTTCCTTTTTTTTTTTCCTTGTAATCTTTGTTTTTGAGGTAATAAAAAGGCGAGTGCGAACAACATTTATGAATAGGGTCCATTAAATGTATATTCCGCATTTCAAAGTATGGTAATGACCTTAGATTAAATAGGTAAAATATTATGGTCGTTACACAAAGTGATGGAGAGACATAAAGTTGTAAAGGATCCGCACAAAAGCCATATCGAATTAGCTACAAAAACAATTTTCACCTATGCAAATCAAAGAACAAGTCCTTACAAGAGACGCAGTCATAGACCATGAGCCTCTAGTCCTACAAAAATACTTGAGCAATGAAGAGCAAAGTGATAAGTATCATGGTGTTCCAAATGTTCCAACTAAATCTATTACGCGATCCAAGACCAAAAAAATTCAACAAGCATTCATTTTTCATCTACAAAATTAGACATTCTCGATTAAACCTCCATTTCATTGGTTACAAGCTAACTCAATTGAGGAACAACCATTTAGAGCTTCATACGTGAATATTTGCACGATTGAAGTGGAGGATGGGATCGCTATATATATAGCACTTGATTGATAATTTTTTTGAAAAGTTTATATATTATTTTAATTCTATAAGTTCTTGTAGTGGGTAAAAGGTGGGAAGTTACTTGTCAAAATGTCATTACTTCTTTTTTACTCGACATGTGGAGGTTAGCGGGAGAGTAACTTAACAATCCTGGCCACTAATTTATTTTAGTGAACATTTGAAAAGTACGAGTTCTTGTGTGTGACTATAAATACCCACAAATTAGTATGTAAGAAAGCACATTTTTAATTAATGAAATTGAGTTCTCAAGTTGAGACTTTCATCTTCAGAAATTGAGCATCATTTCTATCATTTCTAAGTTTTAAGCAATTCTTGCCGTAGATTGCGAGCCATTTAATCAAGCCTTGATCAAGTTTGATCATGGAACGACTCAATTTAGAACAAGTTTCAAATCTTACTTCTAAATCTTTGATCTTAAATATAATCTAGTTCTAATATTTTTTTTGTTGGTTTATCCAAATTTTTTATCCGAACCGCGAAGAAACAGCTGCCGAAATGGATTTGCTAGACCCACGATAATCAATGTGTCTTTTCATGGATTTGTAAGTTACCCCTGTTGAATGATGAAAGTCCCACATAGGCTCATTTAGAGAATGATGTGAGGCCTCTTGGGAAGCCCAAAGCAAAGGTATGAGACCTTACGCTCAAAGTGGACAATATCATACCATTGTGGACAGTCGTGTTTGTCTAACAACCCCCATATGAACTTTAGATTAAGACGAGCTTATAATATGTATGAAAATATGTTATTAAATTTTAGAACTGAAATAAGTTGATTTGATTGAAAATAAGCCGTTAAACTATTATGATGCTCGATTTTTATGACAATGATAGAATGAACTCATAATTATACAAAAGTGAAAGTATGACTAGATAACCATGTTTAGATCACTATACTATGTCCCTTATGATGATATGATCATGCATGTATGTTGATGTTGTTGTGCGGGGACTATTAGGAATTTGCCAACTAACCCCTAGTCATAAACATGACTCGACTGTCGGAGTTTTATATAACATTTTATTATGTTTATTAGCGGGTAGAACTAGGATTAAGCTCTAAAATGCATGAACCTTGTGAGATAAACCTGACAAGTGTTTGTGGGTGTGGTTAGGGGGTCTCTAACCGCTCCCTAATCATGATTAAGGACCAAATAGGTAGATGAGTGTTGGCAACATTGAGGATCGCAACCTCCTTTTATGATTATAATATTATGAAGCCTATTAGGGAGATGCCAACTAAAAAAATCTGAGAACATTGTCTATAAAGGTATGATGAGAACTATGGGTTGGAATTGACTTCGGAGTCGTGCCTCAAAGACCTATGAGATATTGGTCTATGAATATGATGATAATGATATAAGGACTAGCAGAACATCTAACTAAGATAACTTAAAACCTTAGAACCATCTAATCAAGATAACTACCTTATAGTAGCAAGAAGGAACCCTTAGAAATGACAGCTCATACACAGCTAAGAAAGAGAACTTACTTTCGCATCATGACCCTAAGTCGAGCTTAATCGGTGCTTGAGTCTCTTGAAGCGAACTTTACTAGAATTTTATTTTATGCTTTGCTCTCTCCGTTGCCATATACTAAATGATATAGCACAACTTGTAGTTAACATGATGCCATATATAAACCCTACCCAAATCACTTCAAACTAACATTTACAAACAACATAAGCAAAGCAAGAACCTGAACCTAACTTTCTGTAATATAATGGCTATCAGTTTCATCGTCCCGAGCCTCGACGATCTAGCTAAAACACTGGACATCCTTTAACGACGATCCCGGGAGCGGTTGGACACTTAGCCAAAGGACAGTGATCGGGTTGTGATCCCCACCACTTCAAGCTATGGCCCCCATTCTGCAGCACAATGAAAAGCAGCACGCCCATGAATGCTGTCCCTGCGTCGAGCGCGGCCGAGAGGACGTAGTTGTACTTCTGCCACCATCGCTTATGGTGTCGGAAGACGAAATAGTTGAAGATGGTACCAGTGATGAGCCAACTAGCTATGTTTGTAGGAGTTGCTGGTGGCATCCCTGCGAAGCCATAGGATATGACTGGTATGTTTATCAGTGCAATCCATTTTTTTTCAGGGAAAGCTTTACTCAATGCCCAAATAGGAACTGGAAGAAGAGCTCCAATCAGGAATAGCCACACCAAGTTTCGATACAACCCGCCCGGTCCAAACAATCGCCTCGGTCCTATTAGTCCCCAGATAACAGATGCATCAAACGTCACTCGGTATTTCGGACACGTCCATGGACTATCAGGTTGAAGAGCCTCAGTATCACAGATGTTCTCTATATTGTCTAACATCCACCAAGCAACAGTGAGGTTAATGGTCCCGGCAACGAGTGTCCCGACTAACTGAGAAAACACGAATCAGTCAAGATCATAAACTCTTAAAAAAAACACTGAAGTTTGCTAAAAGATCACCTGGGCAGTGTACATGCATCTTGGGGGGATTTTCATGTAATGGCCAAGTTTAAGATCAGATAAGAAAGAAAGAGCATGAACGGTACTGATTCTTCCATAGATCTTGAAAAGAAGATTTGCTATTGGTTTTCCAGGGAGAATATAACCAATGATGAACTGTGCTATGATATCATATCCAGGTTGCTGCATAACATTCCATATGGATTTATAAGTCGTTTGTTTTAGAACGTAAACAAAGTCGAGCGTGTGCTACTACTACTAATTCCCGTTCGATTACCTGGTTGGTTGTGGCTTGAATGACCCCGATTGGGAGGGTGACAATCCAAGCCATAGCGAAGGCGAATAGCATACCCCACCACGGCAGCTGCACGACGTCCTTCCACACAATCGACATCAGAAGAGATATCACAGTGCTACCAAATAATAGGATCAAGAACCACCATTCTGGCACTTGTTTGTAGTATTGCATCAGCTTGGCGTGGATGTCCAGTCTTGCATTCTTGATTGCTGCCCTTCTCTGCTTCCATATGTCTCTAAAACATTGAAAGTGCACAATCTTAAACTTGGTCTATAACTATAGTGATATATGTATTCGATCTCTAGTCTCTAAACTTAATCGACTTAATGTGTGAACAAACATGGGTTGATTGCATACCGGCCGTGAAACAATGCGACATGTGTAAGAGTAGCAGTAAACCTGGCAAAGCCAGATCCAATGGAGAGGGCAAACAAGGGGCTAAGATAGAGCTTCCCGTAGTTATTATAAGCAGCAACATTGAGCTCAAAATCGGGAGTCAAAACCTTGGTAGTATCATATTTCTGGCCTGTTCTGGTGAAGAGCTTATTAGAGAAAATGGGGAATTTGCGGGCATCGAAGGTGTTGAACTTCCAGTAGCAAACAGGGAGGATGATATAAATGAACATAACAAACCCAACACCCACGTTTAGAATTGAGGACCATGGCGACACCAGTGGGCTTCCATGGTAGGCCGAAATCCCAGCCCAATCAAAGCTGAAAGCACCGAGCCCAAGTCCACTTTGGCTCGACCCTGGCTCGACCCAATTTGCTGAGCCGTGATGCTGCGAGACCAAACCCAACAAACCCACGAGAAGAATGATAAGATTTGTAACAAGTAACCTGGAAAAGCGTAGTACACAAAGCTTGCTCCCATCAAGATTAGGAAGAATTTCATCCTTGTCATCCCTTTTGATCTGTCCTCCGTCTCACGAAGGGCTCTAAAACAGGACAAAGAAAACAGAGCAAGGCAAAGAAAACAGAGCATGTCAGAGTTAAAAGCTGCTAAGCCTCTGAGCTCCAAATCTGGAAAAGGGATTAAGAAACCGTACCTAAACAGAGAAACCTGTGCCAGATTTGCAGGCCACCACATTTCAACAGGATCTACCAGGTACCTTCTCAGCATTCCAGCCCATCCATATCCCAAAACCTGAAGAACAGCCAAAGAGAAAAAAATTCAAAACAGGGGAATGTAAGAAAAGGGTCTAGATCTTATCAATCGGGATGTTTTAGAAAATGGGTGTTCATTATTTTTTACTAAAATCGATATTCAAAAGACAAAACTTTGGAATTGGCCCTTTTTCGTTCATAAAGATGCAAACCTGGGTAGTTAAGACGATGAGAAGGGCTAAGAAGAAATTCAAGCCCTGTTTATAATAAGCTTTCATGACAGTAATGGCGCCGATGGAATAGGCGTCACCGCCGCCATAGGAGATGCCACAGTTAGCAAAAATGGTGATAATAACATGCTCCTTCATATTGAAAGGGCCAGGATTGAGACTAAACTTCCATCGAAAGAAATGGAAGTCCCTGTTTGGGAGAGTGGAGGCCATGAAGCGGCCAATTGGGAGAACAGCGATCTGCATAAGAATGGCGGAGATGGCGAGTGGCTGAGAACGGTAAGTGAAGAAAGTGTTGAGGAAAATGAGAAGACAACAAGAAACGAGACCAAGAACCCATGATCGAAAAGTCATCACAGGAAGAGTCGGGTCGTCAGTTTCTGGCACCACCAGAGCCACCTCCTCCACCGAGCACCGTTCCTCAGAAGGCAGTTCGCCGCCGCCATTGGACATATCAGCGGCGGTGGAGGAATCTGGGTGGGGTGGGGTTTCCGAGGAGATTGATAAGACGTTAATGGGGGAAAACAGAGAGAAACAGAGGAGGAAGAGAGAGAAAGGGAATTGGAGGAGGAAGAAGAAGAAGACGACGACTAGAAAGTCAAGGGCTACTTTAAAATTTTTATTTTAATTGATATTTATGGATTTTTACTAAGTAATTATGTTCAAACAATAATCTATAAATAGAGATTATTAAGGTGAGAGAAACCAACCCAAAGTAGATTAGGAGATTGTTAATACTTTAAAAAGTGCTACTTTAAAATTTTTATTAGGTTATTATATAAATGGAAACATCAGCAAAATAAAAACTTTAAAATTTTTTAAAAAAAATTAACGGTCTCAATCTTACTTTTCAAAATTTATGAGAATTTTTTAAATAGTATATTATCAATAAAAGTTTTTTTTTTTGAATTTTTTTTTAAATTTTAATGGTTTTTTTTTTCTTTTTTTTTTTAATGTTTTTAAGGAGGTTAACTCTCCTTTCTTATAAAAAGTTTAAGAGTATTTATTAGGTTTTTTTTAAGATAAAAACTTTATATTTTACTATAACTATGTAGGTATGAATATTCTACCGCACTGTAATCGAGGGCAATTAACTTTTCAACCATCTAAATTTAAAATATATGTTTAAAATAATTGAACGACCAAAATTTACTGATTTAGGCACGTGATAATAAATATATTCACTAGGCTAATATTACAATATTAAACTAAAATAAGCACAATATTTTAGTAAAATCGATTAGGTCAAATTTGAATGATTCCAATCATAATACCTAAGCTATATAGAATTGCAAAAAAACTCAACATTTAGTGTAAAGAAAACACAAATGCTATTTTTACTATTTTATNATTCTTCCATAGATCTTGAAAAGAAGATTTGCTATTGGTTTTCCAGGGAGAATATAACCAATGATGAACTGTGCTATGATATCATATCCAGGTTGCTGCATAACATTCCATATGGATTTATAAGTCGTTTGTTTTAGAACGTAAACAAAGTCGAGCGTGTGCTACTACTACTAATTCCCGTTCGATTACCTGGTTGGTTGTGGCTTGAATGACCCCGATTGGGAGGGTGACAATCCAAGCCATAGCGAAGGCGAATAGCATACCCCACCACGGCAGCTGCACGACGTCCTTCCACACAATCGACATCAGAAGAGATATCACAGTGCTACCAAATAATAGGATCAAGAACCACCATTCTGGCACTTGTTTGTAGTATTGCATCAGCTTGGCGTGGATGTCCAGTCTTGCATTCTTGATTGCTGCCCTTCTCTGCTTCCATATGTCTCTAAAACATTGAAAGTGCACAATCTTAAACTTGGTCTATAACTATAGTGATATATGTATTCGATCTCTAGTCTCTAAACTTAATCGACTTAATGTGTGAACAAACATGGGTTGATTGCATACCGGCCGTGAAACAATGCGACATGTGTAAGAGTAGCAGTAAACCTGGCAAAGCCAGATCCAATGGAGAGGGCAAACAAGGGGCTAAGATAGAGCTTCCCGTAGTTATTATAAGCAGCAACATTGAGCTCAAAATCGGGAGTCAAAACCTTGGTAGTATCATATTTCTGGCCTGTTCTGGTGAAGAGCTTATTAGAGAAAATGGGGAATTTGCGGGCATCGAAGGTGTTGAACTTCCAGTAGCAAACAGGGAGGATGATATAAATGAACATAACAAACCCAACACCCACGTTTAGAATTGAGGACCATGGCGACACCAGTGGGCTTCCATGGTAGGCCGAAATCCCAGCCCAATCAAAGCTGAAAGCACCGAGCCCAAGTCCACTTTGGCTCGACCCTGGCTCGACCCAATTTGCTGAGCCGTGATGCTGCGAGACCAAACCCAACAAACCCACGAGAAGAATGATAAGATTTGTAACAAGTAACCTGGAAAAGCGTAGTACACAAAGCTTGCTCCCATCAAGATTAGGAAGAATTTCATCCTTGTCATCCCTTTTGATCTGTCCTCCGTCTCACGAAGGGCTCTAAAACAGGACAAAGAAAACAGAGCAAGGCAAAGAAAACAGAGCATGTCAGAGTTAAAAGCTGCTAAGCCTCTGAGCTCCAAATCTGGAAAAGGGATTAAGAAACCGTACCTAAACAGAGAAACCTGTGCCAGATTTGCAGGCCACCACATTTCAACAGGATCTACCAGGTACCTTCTCAGCATTCCAGCCCATCCATATCCCAAAACCTGAAGAACAGCCAAAGAGAAAAAAATTCAAAACAGGGGAATGTAAGAAAAGGGTCTAGATCTTATCAATCGGGATGTTTTAGAAAATGGGTGTTCATTATTTTTTACTAAAATCGATATTCAAAAGACAAAACTTTGGAATTGGCCCTTTTTCGTTCATAAAGATGCAAACCTGGGTAGTTAAGACGATGAGAAGGGCTAAGAAGAAATTCAAGCCCTGTTTATAATAAGCTTTCATGACAGTAATGGCGCCGATGGAATAGGCGTCACCGCCGCCATAGGAGATGCCACAGTTAGCAAAAATGGTGATAATAACATGCTCCTTCATATTGAAAGGGCCAGGATTGAGACTAAACTTCCATCGAAAGAAATGGAAGTCCCTGTTTGGGAGAGTGGAGGCCATGAAGCGGCCAATTGGGAGAACAGCGATCTGCATAAGAATGGCGGAGATGGCGAGTGGCTGAGAACGGTAAGTGAAGAAAGTGTTGAGGAAAATGAGAAGACAACAAGAAACGAGACCAAGAACCCATGATCGAAAAGTCATCACAGGAAGAGTCGGGTCGTCAGTTTCTGGCACCACCAGAGCCACCTCCTCCACCGAGCACCGTTCCTCAGAAGGCAGTTCGCCGCCGCCATTGGACATATCAGCGGCGGTGGAGGAATCTGGGTGGGGTGGGGTTTCCGAGGAGATTGATAAGACGTTAATGGGGGAAAACAGAGAGAAACAGAGGAGGAAGAGAGAGAAAGGGAATTGGAGGAGGAAGAAGAAGAAGACGACGACTAGAAAGTCAAGGGCTACTTTAAAATTTTTATTTTAATTGATATTTATGGATTTTTACTAAGTAATTATGTTCAAACAATAATCTATAAATAGAGATTATTAAGGTGAGAGAAACCAACCCAAAGTAGATTAGGAGATTGTTAATACTTTAAAAAGTGCTACTTTAAAATTTTTATTAGGTTATTATATAAATGGAAACATCAGCAAAATAAAAACTTTAAAATTTTTTAAAAAAAATTAACGGTCTCAATCTTACTTTTCAAAATTTATGAGAATTTTTTAAATAGTATATTATCAATAAAAGTTTTTTTTTTTGAATTTTTTTTTAAATTTTAATGGTTTTTTTTTTCTTTTTTTTTTTAATGTTTTTAAGGAGGTTAACTCTCCTTTCTTATAAAAAGTTTAAGAGTATTTATTAGGTTTTTTTTAAGATAAAAACTTTATATTTTACTATAACTATGTAGGTATGAATATTCTACCGCACTGTAATCGAGGGCAATTAACTTTTCAACCATCTAAATTTAAAATATATGTTTAAAATAATTGAACGACCAAAATTTACTGATTTAGGCACGTGATAATAAATATATTCACTAGGCTAATATTACAATATTAAACTAAAATAAGCACAATATTTTAGTAAAATCGATTAGGTCAAATTTGAATGATTCCAATCATAATACCTAAGCTATATAGAATTGCAAAAAAACTCAACATTTAGTGTAAAGAAAACACAAATGCTATTTTTACTATTTTATAAATATAGCAAACATAATTTTATATAACCTCATATGAAAACTTTTGACGTTCTATGTGAAGCGTTTCAAGAGTTATCATCTTCATATTATAACTGTAATAACTTGGCGTATAAATATAACCTGAAAAAGTAAAATTTAAAATACTCCTGAAATAAAATATATTGTATCTAGTTGATTAAAAAATATATTCAACACGAAATAAAAATAAAAATAAAAATTTAATATAAGAGGCCAAAAGTAGGTCCTATAGAGTCTCTATCTCCAACTCCAACAAGCTTTTCTTAAAAAAATTGGAAATAATATTCTGTCTAAATTATTTTATATATATATATATATATATATATATATATATATATATATTTATTGTCATTTTTAGCCGTTAATGACTTGATAATTATTTTGATTTATATAAAATGGCTCTTTAGGCTAAAGTGTTTAAGAGTCATCTAGAATGCCTAGAATTACGAGACATGTCTCATCTTCTATAGAGCAAGTGGGAGAACATGTTGGGTATAGAGTATGCCCTAAGACATGCCTCACCAGCTTTAGTGTAAGTGGAAGATTGTTGGGATTTATGCCCTAAAGCATCCTTATCAATTATTTAGTTTTTAACCATCATTTCTATTACTTTATTTGTAATTTAATTATTATCCATACAAAAAAAATTCAAGGTTATTAATGTAATCTTGAACAATATGTGGTTGACATATAAGAGGATCGTGTTCAAATAATAACCTAAAAAGTCTAGTATATCGATAAGGTTGGGTGTCTTATCCTGGTAACACTATTGATACGGCCCACTTTGTAATCGTTACAAATGATTTGATCCAAATCGTTCATGTGGAGACATGTAAGTGGAGGTATCCTATAAAATAAGTTTGTATAAGACTGGACCAAGAAATATTTAATCTCTCTTTATAAATCCATTTATTGAGAAGATTAATATTTCACATTTTGATCATATGCGACTCGATCTTAATCTTGAGTGAGTTATGAACTCCTGTCTGTGAGGGTTTGTCCTTTAATTTACATAAGTGAGAATGGTTCTTTAGCCGATTCAATATGCCTACTATTTTGGTGACTTGACCAAATAGGGAGTTGGGACATAATATCATGAGATGGAATTCACTCCTTTCCATATAAGGAAAGTAGATGAGTTGTTCTCTCTTTAAGTCTGATTTCAGACTTGAACAATGGGGGCCCCACCCTCTCATTGGTCTGAGAGGGACTTGGTTTATGATTTGATCATAAACAATTTGTTCATTAGAGAATTAGTAGTACTTAAGGTGAAAGATGTACTTACAGGGGTAAAACGGACTTTTCACCCCGCTGTAATTATGAACAACTCATGAATGATCGACTTACTTGTAATGGTTATATCAATAGACATAACTTGTTCTATAGTGCATAAGAGTGCAACTCTAGGTCTGTAATGGAGTGACCTATAGTTAATGAATGGAAATTGATTAATTAATGAGTTTAATTAATTAATTTTATATCACTAGAGCTTATAACCAATAGATCCATAAAGTCCCCTTCCTAGCTCATAGTAACCTCTTAGCCGAACCTTCCTCATTATAGTTGATTTTCTCATTATTTTCTGTTTTTCGACAGCAGTGGCACTCTGTTTTAGTTTTGTTTAAATAGTTAAAATCACCAATACCCATTTTAATGTTACCCAAAAACTCAATTAATTTCCAGTGATAAAATTAACCAAAAAGATAGGTTCCCGGTGGAATCGATAATTTACTTACTAATTGCTACTTGTGATAGTGTATACTTGCATTTATTCTTGTGAATTTTACATCAATTTATTATATACATCGACAAGCGATCAACTACCTTCTATTTAGTTGATTGCTAGCAGATCGCGCTGCCTGAGAGGAAGTAAATTATCCTACTGGTGCTCTTACGATCATCAACGTCACTGACCATGTCACTATCATTGTAGTCGATGCAACTCAAGCTTCTTCTTTCCTCTCCCTGCATAGTATCTCAGACCCCAGCCTCTAGTTCCGGCCACATAGCGCAAGATGCGCTTGACAGCCACAAGATTCTTCTCCCTACGTGCTTCCGTAAACCTACTCATGTATCCAACAGAATAAGGGAGGTTAGGGCGTATGTTTACCAAATAGCACAAACTTCCGACAATGCTGCGGTAATTGGTGGCGTTGACTACCATTGTAGTACCGGTCTTCCTTAGCTAGAGCTGGGCTTCCATTGGCGTCCTTGTAGGGTTACTGTCCGCTAGTGCAACTGTATCCTGCTGCTTCTTCGCGTACGCACCTTGACAGATGGTGATGCCAAAAGTACTCTATTGCATTTTGATGCCGAGGTAGTAGCTGAGCACATCGAGATCGCTCATCTTCAAATTCTTTGACATCTGACTCTTGAATCTTCTAAGAACTTCCATGTCGCCTTTAGTGATTATGAGGTCGTCGACCTACACTCCCACGATCAGTCGCTGCTTGCTGTGGTCATGCGTGTACATGTCATGCTCTCCTACATTACCTTCAGCTAGAGTTCTCCTTGCAACTTTTCTCTATCCTTTTCTTTGTGTTCATCTAGATCGAGTGTGTGCGTTGTTGTGCGATCCTAAGAACTGGTATCAGAGCTAACGACTGATATCGATCCTAACAACTGGTATCAGAGCTAACGACTGATATCGATCCTAACACAAGGTACTGTCAGCTTCGTGTTCCAGGCTAGTAGTGCTTGTTGAAGCCCGTACAGTTCCTTGTGCAAGCGCAGTAACTTGCTGGAGTTGTCGTTGTGTAGGAATCTAAGTGGTTGTCAGACATAGACAGTCTCCTTCAGCTCTCCGTTGAGGAAAGCGAACTTCACGTCCATGTAGTGAATCTCCCAAGAGTAATGTACTACAATCACCAGCAACAGGCGAACGGATTCCAACCTTATCAACGGCGCGAATACCTCTTCGAAGTCCACACCTTCCTTCTGGATGTAGCCCTTCGCCACCAAACAAGCCTTGTGCTTCACAACTTCTCCCTCTTCATTACGCCTTAGTTTGAACACTCATTTGAGCCCTATGGCTCGTTGTCCTGATGGCATATCCTCTAGACTCCACGTCTTGTTCTCAGTGATGAACGTCATCTCTTCCTACATTACCTTCAGCTAGCACTGGTTCCTTTCTGCTTCGGCGAAAGAGTTTTGTTCATCCGCGCTGATGGCATGCAGTTAGGCCACCTCTTCTTCGAGCTCACGCGTCGCCAGACCATCATCGTGACTGGCATCCAATGTCGAATCCACAGTACGTGGTGTTGCGAACTCCACTAGTTCAGGGGGTGCAGAAAGAGTTGTGGGTGATGTTGGTGAAGGCGTACTCAGTGCAGCTGCTGGCAGCGGTGACAGTGCCCAATACTGCGCTCCTCCTTCTCCTAGCTCGATGACGAGGTACACCACCATGAAATGATTTAGGATTTGGTCTGCCTCGGTCACGTCGTTCCACTGCCAGAAGGTGTTCTCATCGAAGACGACGTTGCACGACACGTGAGCTTGCCCCCCCCCCCACAGGATCATAGAGTCTGTACGCCATGCTCCCAGTTCTTAACCGATGAAGACGACCTTCAGCCCCCTGGGGACGAGGTGGGGACGCGTAATCTTCATGTATGCAACGCAACCGAACACTCAAAGATGATGTACCGCAAGTTTCTTGTTGTACCAGTCCTCGTGAGGCGTCCTCTCGTCAAGGCTTCGTGTTGGTGACCGGTTGTGGAGGTAGACGACTGTCATGACCGCCTCTCCCCAGAACCTCTCAGGCATCCCAACCGTCATTAGCAGTGATCTTGCCGTCCTGATGATGGTCTGATTCCGGCGCTCCACCACACCATTCTATTGGGGGGAGTAGGGTGCCGCTAGGTGCCACTACATGCCAAGCTCGTCGTAGTACTTGCCCAAGCTCGTCGAGGTGAATTCTCCATATTGATCCGTGCACAGTGTCACGGTCATTCTCGTCCAAGGAGTGTTGCTCATGGCCGCATGCCCATGACAAGCCAAACCCTTTATGTCTTTCCATGTTCTAGTGTTTTACTTTTGTATTTCTAGGAAGTATGATGTTTCGGAAAAATCATGTCTAGGCCTACCAGACATGAAATGCCTCAAAATGTACTGTAGGGGGATATGGATTAGTTGTCAACTTCTACCGATAGTTATATATTGTGAGAACGTTGTTGTTACTCTTTTGCTTACATATATAACACCTCTTTCAAAATCTCTCTTTCAAAAATCTCTCTCGACCCTCGTTTTCTAAAACCTTCTTCTTAAACCAAGGTCAAAGGCTCGAGCATACGTCGCTTGGCCGTAGGTGACGTAAGAACGAATTGGCTTAGCTCACTTGTTGTTGAAAAGTGAGTGCTGCACAATCGCAAGTCCGCTGCCATCAAAATTATGATTGTGACAAATGGTATCAAAGCCTTATTACTTCGTGACATAGTAAAGACTGAAACCATGTCAATGACAAAGTTGACACCCAAATTATAAGCCGGCCGGCTTACTTTAATAGAGGAGGAAATGTTGTTCCTCAAAGAAGTCCCTGACACCGTCTGCTTCCTAGAAACACAAGAGATGGAATTGAATGGAAAAGTAGTAGAAATTGACGCAATGGGCAACCGCCTGGATGGGTTGCCAATCAAAGAACTAATGTTTCAAGTGGCCTCGCTCGAAGAAAGAGTTGCTCCTATAAGCAGCTCAAGACCTGCTGGTAGCTCTAATAACTCTGTCGCGCACAAGGAGGGACGTGGCGAAGAGTTTGACGAGCTACAAAATACCATGATGAATTTGTTTAATGGATTAGCTGACGAATTCAAAACAACGATCAATGTCATTCAAGAAAAGATGACCGAGATGAACACCCAAGTTGGGGTGACCATGAAAGCCGTGGAGAACGTCACGGCAGGGCAAACTCATACAGAATTCAACAAACTGAAGTTTCCAGACCCTAGACCCTTCAAAGGGAACCGAGACGCCAAAGAGTTGGAGAACTTCATCTTTGATGTCAAACAGTACTTCAAAGCCATAATGGCCTATACCGACGACATAAAAGTGACAGTAACCTCAATGCATCTCATAGACGATGCATAGCTTTGGTGGCGTTCAAAGGTGCAAGACATCGAAAATGGATTGTGCACCATCGACTCATGGGAAGACCTCAAGAGAGAGTTGAGGGACCAATTCTTACCTGAAAACGTAGAATATATAGCTAAGAAAAAACTAATAGCCCTAAAACAAACTGGAAGCATAAGGGATTATGTCAGACAGTTCTCGACCCTGATGCTAGATATCAGGGGCACGTCAGAGAAAGACAAGGTATTTCTCTTTATAAATGGGTTGCAACCGTGAGACAAAACAAAAATACACGAGAAAAAGGTTCAAGATCTAGCCTCCGCAATCGCCAGCGCCGAGAGACTCCTAGACTTTGGAAATGAAGCGAGCTTCCAAAGAAAAACAACACAAGCCCCAAACACTGAGGGCAAAACTCATCGAAATGAAAGCCCTTATAGACTAAACAGAAGTAACGACAGACCAAGTGTACCTCCTCAAAATAACCAAGCGAGGACATCTTGAAGACCTTACCCTTAAAAGAACTACCCGGCGACACCTTTACAATGCCTGTTATGTAAAGGCCCCCACAAATTGTCCTACTGTCATCACCAAGCCTCTCTCAATGCACTCCAAGTGTCCACTCAAGAGAGCAACGACACAGGAGTCGAGACTATGCAAGGCAAGAGGGAAGATCAAGACAACCCTCGAATGGGTGCGCTTAAATTCTTGTCAGCCCTCCAACAGAAGGTCAACCCAAAGGAGATAATAGAGAAAGGGCTTATGTTCATAGACGCAACAATAAACTCCCGACCGAGCAAGAGCACCTTGATAGACTCAAATGCGACCCACAACTTCATCGCCGACCAAGAAGCACAAAGATTGGGACTCACCATAGAAAAGGACCCTAGAAAAGTGAAAGTTGTCAATTCCGAGGCCTTGCCTATCGTGGGAGTCTCCAAAAGAGTCCCCTTCAAATTAGGGGCCTGGTTAGGAGAGATGGACCTTGTCATGGTTCGCATGGACGACTTCAACGTGGTACTTGGGATGGACTTCCTCCTAGAACACAATGTTATCCCAATGCCACTGGCGAACTGCTTGGTGATTACTGACCACAACCCCACAGTAATACCTGCAAGCATCAAGCAACTAGGTAATCTTAGAATGATCTCGACCATACAATTGAAAAGAGGACCCACACGAGAGGAACCTACATTTATGGCTATACCCCTGATGGAAGAAGTGATCACTGAGGAAACTATTCCAAGCGAAATCAAGAAGTACTAGACAGTTATACTAACATAATGCCAGAGAGCTTACCACAAACATTACCACCTCGTCGAGGCATCGATCACAAAATTGAACTCCTCCTCGGGTTAAACCCCCAACGAAGAATGCATATCGGATGGATCCCCTGAGCTAGCCGAATTGAGGAAACAACTAGATGAGTTGTTGGCGGCAGGATTCATCCGCCTACAAAGGCACCTGTGCATAGATTATAGAGTCTTAAACAAGGTGACTGTATGCAATAAATACCCACTGCCGATAATATCCGACTTGTTTGACCAGCTTCACGGGGTTAAATACTTCACGAAGTTGGACTTACGATCAGGGTACTACCAAGTACATATCGCCGAAGGGGACGAGCCCAAGACAACGTGTGTAACAAGATATGGGGTTTTTGAGTTCCTGGTAATGTCCTTTGGCTTGACAAACGTCCCAGCTACGTTTTTCATGTTAATGAACAGGGTTTTCCATGAATACTTAGATTAGTTCGTCGTAGTATACCTTGACGACATAGTTGTATACAGCGCAATCCTAGAGGAACATAAGGTGCACCTGAAGCTAGTATTTGACAAGTTGCGGTAGAATCAGTTGTATGTCAAGAAAGAAAAATGTGCCTTCGCACAAATGTGTATCAACTTCCTTGGACATGTCATCAATTGTGGACAGATCAGTATGGATAGCGACAAGATAAAAGCTATCCAATAGTGGAAAATCCCTACTTCCGTATTTGATGTACGATCCTTCCTAGGATTGGCAAACTATTATAGGTGGTTCGTCGAAGGGTTTTCACGACGAGCCGCCCCATTAACAGAACTTCTGAAGAAAGACCACCCTTGGTCGTGGCCAAATGAATGTCAAATGACCTTTGAAGATCTGAAGGCAACCATGACAATTGGTCCTGTCCTCAAATTAATGGATGTTTCTAAACCATTTGAAATAGAGACAGATGCTTCCGATTTTGCCCTAGGCAGTTTCCTTATTCAAGAAGGTCACCCCATCGTTTATGAAAGTCGAAAGCTTAATGATCAAAATCTCTCTTTCAAAAATCTCTCTCTCTACCCTCGTTTTCTAAAACCTTCTTCGTAAATTGAGGCTAGAGGCTCGAGCATACGTTGCTTGGCCATAGGCGACATAAGAATGAATTGGCTTAGCTCACTTGTTGTTGAAAGTGAGTGTCGCACAATCGCAAGTCCGTTGCCATCAAAAGTGTGATTGTGACACATAACACTCACATCTTTTTCACGCATTCGACCTCCGCGCGCGTCTAAACGCGCTTGAATGCCTCCGCAGCTTCATTCTTTGCTTGCAGCAAGATCAGCCACATGAAGCGGCTCTTGTCATCGACCAGCAAGAGGAAGAGGGTCTTGCCGCCTAGGGTCGCCGGCTTGATGGGCCCGTAGATATCACCGTGCACAAGCTCCAACGGCTCACCGACATGGTAGGATGCCGGAGACGGAAAGGAGGTGCGCTTCTACTTGCCGATGAGACACCCGTCGCACACCCTATTCACGCCTTCGATTCCCAAAAAATCGTACACCATTTTCTCCTTGTGTTTTTGTAGAGCAGGGAAGCTCAGGTGCTCGTACCTTGCGTGCCACTTCCAAGCTACTTCTTCGATCCTAGCCAAGAGGCTAACTGGCTGCTTTATCTCCAACTCCAGGATGTAGAGATGATTTGGCGTGCACTGAATTTGCATGAGCAGTCGTCATTGATCATCGCAGATCTTGAGTAGCCCATGCTCGATGGAAATGTAGCAGCTGGCCTTATCGATTTGACCTAGACTCACAAGGTTAGCCTTGAGCCTCGGGATGAAGTAGATGTTGGTCAGCTTGTAGTGCTCACCATCCTTGTCGATGAACAAGATAGTGTCACGCCCTTCGATCTCGATGACAGAGCCATCGCCGAACTTCACCGTCCCGTGAATCCCCGAGTCGAGCTCGAAGAATGCAGATCTGGCCCCGGTCATATGGTTTGTTGCCCCTGTGTCGAGGACCCATTGTCAGTGCTCGTGCTGCTCGCCTCTCTCGCCGATCTGAGCAAACACTCACTTCTCCTTCAACTGAATCAACTCCCCAGCCGGTGCCTTTGCTACGCCCAATTGTAGCTCTTCTTCGGGACCTATTGAACCCTCATCGACAAGGCTCATCGAAGCAGCTACGCCATCGATTCCTTCCGTGGATTTGGAATTGGAATTGGGGCTGTCGGATAGAACCAATGCGCTCACCATGAAAAGAGTCAGCTCTTCCTTCTTGGATTGGGCCACATGGGCCTTCTCCTTGTTCCTGAACTTGCTCAGGTAGCCTTTCTTCCTGCAGTTCGAGCACTGGATTGGCCTCGCTATTAGCTGACTCCTTCTTTTGCTGCCCTTCTTTCTCGCGCGTGCGCATGCGAGATTTCCACTACTTCTTGCCGCATTTTCTGCTGGAGGACCCGTTGCTCTCGCTGGAGTTGTCGCAAAGCTTCAGGCGTGCAAGCATTCACAACTCTGTAAACGTTCACAACTCACATAAGAATAGGCATTAGAACATCAATTGGATGAAGATATGCTTCATTTATGTCCTTCCATGCATCAACCACTTGTTTATGAAGTTGAACACAAGCTTATTCCTCTGAACGACCATATTGTTTCATGTAACATTGAACTGCTGAAGCAACATGTTCTCTCTGTTGCTCAAACTGAAACAGAAAAACAGGTAAGTAAATGCATTTTACTTTAAAAAAATTCAATTTTGTTTGTGCTGCTTTCCAAGGATAGTAAACCATATATACCTGGTGGGAAATGAAGTCATCCATGAGTCTAGCAATTATTAATGCAGCTTTAATAACTTTAGGTCTTCTAGAAAACCATTCAATTACCTCATTTGTTATTATGTCACCCAAGCCTATGAGTGAAATGTTTACAATCAAGGAATATCCTGAGCTATGCAATACCCATTCCATGTACTCCTTCAATTTTGGTTTGTAATTTTTGTTTAACTATTTAGCTTTTTTGAAGTAGGATCTAGCTAACTTTTTTATCTATAAATATAAACCAAAATGATAACTCTTATTTATATGTATAAAACGGAAGGAAAGAAGATAGAGGAGTGAGACAACGAAAGCTTACTTCTTCTTTTGTGGTATGAATGTGAAGCGAACTTTCATCCTTACCTATTTCATTGCTGATTTCTTTTTAAAGATTTAACATTGCTATATATAAAGGTATAAAGGTTTCATGTACTCCGGGAATATATCAATCATGCTTTTATTCCATTTGAAAATTCAAAAACATTATTGTTCATATGATTCTCCTATGTAAATTTTGAAAGAAAAAAGTGTTTTGTATTCTACTCGAGAAGTTATTAAAATCTATTTCTCAAAATAGTATTACTCCTCTCTCCAAATTTGAAATTAATAGTATTAAAACTCTATCCAAATTTGAAATATTGAAAAAACAAATTTTCAAAAATATTTTCTTCTATTTCTAAACTTTGGAAGAAATTTGTATGGTATATTTAAAGCATATGCTATATGTAAACAATAAATTTATTAGTTATCCACTTTTGAATTGCTGGAGTGAAAAATTGGAGTTCTTTAAATGTTTCATAAGCATCATATATATCATCTAAAATTGAAGAAGTAGCTATTATTTTAGTTAATATTTTTCTTTTGACATTAAACTGCAGTTTAAAGTACGCACCCGATGTCCCAAAGTAGCACTCAACAATTCTATCTATTGCATAAGAGAAATTTGTTTGAATGTTCAAATTTTAGAGAGATAATTTAAAATAAATAGTATCAATAAACCTAAAAATGTAATTTTATAGGTTAAATATGAAATTGCATACACAAATAAATATAAACATGTGAGTTCCTTCAACTCATTTCGATGAAGTTTATGTCGAAATCTAATTTTGAAAAAGTAAGCAAAGTTTGAGAATGGGAAGCATCTTGTCGATACATTGATATATACTCTCTTGCCTTTAATCTTGGAAGGGCTTTTCTTAGTGGTCATTTCAAAGCACGGCCAACTTGAGCAACAAATTTGGGGTTGAGTCTTCTCCGTACATCCTCATATGTGCCGCTTCGTATAGACTTAATATTCCTCTTGCATCCTTCGTTGCTAATTCTTTGAATTTTCCATTACTTTCTACGAATTTTGTAAATATGTCTACGTTGGGCACAAAAACAACCATTAATTCTTGAAATTATTAAAAAAAAAAAAAATTGAATATATCGATGAAATTTATACCTTGAAGAAATGACGATTATTTCGATTAATATTTTTCTTCCGGCATTGAACTGCAGTTCAAAGTATACCTCCAATCTAATACACTACTTATTTTTATTTCCTTACCGGACAAGATTCATGTTTTTCATAAAAAAGACGGAAAAAGAAAGCTACGTAGAATAATTATATATCGGGAAATAACGAATTTAGAGACAATTCTTCAATGTTCTACAAAGTTGTCACCTATTAGGAGTCCACGCAATTTTAATTCTTCCATGACTTACTATATTGTCACATTTAAAACTATTAATTAAAATGTGGCTAAAAAGAATTATGAATTACTACTGCTTTTTGATCATTATTAATTTTTTTTGTTTTTAATTCTTAAAATAATACTCTTAAAGCACTATTTTGGCTTATTGATTTCATAATTTAAAAATATATATATTTTTATAATCTTATTTTTATTTTAAAAATTGAGCTAAAAAGTTAAATTATTAAAAATAAGTTTAAATTATTTTATACAAAACTAGGTGAGTCAATTCCCAAGGTAGAATTCTAATTTATAATGTTGGACCCTTTAGATAGAATTAAATTTTAGAGAGTAGCGTTAAGCTAGCATTAAGGGGTCGTAGTAGGTTCGGCCTAGGTCAACTAAGTAAGTGACCCTACCATCATTTGGTTATAATTCTGTGTTGAATGATGGCACATGCATGTGGCTTCACACGTGTCATATGCCCATATATGCAAACTGTTATGAAATGATATGTATATGAGATGTTAAGTGAATGTTATGTTGTATGTGATAAATTGATATGTTTATGATATAATATGTTGAAGGCATGCTCGAGTTATGTTATGTGACTTTTATGATAAATGATATGGTATGATATGTGTATGATGTGAACTGTTACGTGCAAGGACATGACAATGTTGTGATATGACATATGTGTAACATAAATGATATATGATATAATTGACAAACAAAATTACGAATTGACATGAAATACAGCACCGATACATGCATTGAAGATATGATAAAAGGACATGATAAAAATGATATGATATGAAGGAAGACGTTAGCAGGGTTGTATATGATAATTAAAATAGAAAAATGTTAGGATCTCATGCATTATTATGTGTTCATGTATCGGAGTACCCTTTCTCCTTCACAATAATACAGACGCGTAAGCTACGAGGTAGGAAAACAATCATCATATTAATTTATGGATATTTTTTAAACTAGCAGCCATAATAGATGTATTTTGAATTTTTTTTGAAATTGCGCCTACAATATATTAATGGAATTTTTAAAAATTAAAAAAAGAATTTAAGACAAATTAAAAAAATTAGGAGTATTATTAGTTAACATAAACAATAATTAAAAAAATATTATTATTGTATGGATTTAAAGTTCAAAGCAGGCTAAGTTGATCAGCTTGACGGCTTGACCACGAATGGCGTGTTCCGTTTCAAACAAAAACGATGGCGTTGGCGACCGCCGGTCCCCATCTCAGTGCTTCTGAATTGTAATGTTTCCTTTTGCATTTTCTTTCTAAAATTGTTACAAATATGGAGCTGTAAGTACAGATTTTATTCGCTGCACTTTGATTACTTTTCTTTTTTTTTTCTTTTCTTTCTCTTGTTCACATTCTTCGAATCTCCAGGAAACAATACCTTCCATATTTTCATATTCATCTCGCTTCTCTGTTAACTCTTCATTTCAGTTTCCGTTTTTGTTGCAGATTGACCCCCCGCCATGCCGATTTTGGATTTTAATGATCGTCTTTTCGCTAGGTACACTTGAATGTAAATCCTGCTGTGGCATAAAATGTTTCTTCATCTCTTTGTTTCATTTACTTGTCGATTATGCCTCAACTGCCGTGGTTTTTGTGTTTATAATCTGATGCTGAGGGGACTCTTCTGCTTCATATGGATTCTGCGGTAGGTTTTTGAATGAACAGAGTAAAATTGCTAGGGAGTAGGGGAAGGAGAATTGAATGAAGTTTACTTACACGAATGCTTGCTTTCGGCTTTATTTCGTGTTATTAAAACTATCGTGTTGTCGATCCTTCACGAGTCCGATTATGAGTCTGATTTTCGTAGTGTTTATGAGAGACTATCGCAGCGTAGGCTACTGTAAAGCTCTGAATGATTTGCTGGATTTTGGTAACGTTATTCTTAAGGCGATTTGTCGCATCAGACTAAAAAGTTTGCTAATGTTTACTGGTGGTAGAGAATAGGGATCGATTATTATTAGCTGTAGAAAAAGTTTAGTCAAATTTGAATAGTATATAGTTATTTGTCCAGCGTCCTGATCCATATACGCTAAATTTATTTGTAATGCTTGCTTTCGGCTTTATTTTGTGTTATTAGAACTATCGTGTTCTCAGATCCTTTATGAGTCTGATTTTTGTAGTGTTAATGGGAGGCTATAGCAGTGTAGGCTACAGTAAAATGTTGCTAGATTTTAGTTCTGTTATTCTTGTAAAGGCCATTTTCGCATCAGACTAAGGAGTTTGTTAATGTCTACTGGTAGAGAATAGGGATCGATTATTTGAAAAGTATATAGTCATTTGTCCAGCGTCTTGATCCATTTAAGCTAAATTTATTTGCAATGGTGATTTTCTGAATATAAATCTCACGAAAGCTAATTTGTAGTGAATAGTTATTTGCCCAGCGTCTTGAACTATTTAAGCTAAATTTATTTGCAATGGTGATTTTCTGAATATAAATCCCACGAATGGTAATTTGTAGTGAATAGTTATTTTCCCAGCATCTTGATCCATTTAAGCTAAATTTATTTGCAACAGTGATCTTCTGAATATAAATCTCACGAACGCTAATTTGTAGCGATGGAGTTGGATTGGAGGAGTTTTATTGTTTTATGAGTATTTGGGCTCAAGATGTCATGCTTATCTAATGTTGATTGGTACTCGGAAGAAAGAAAGTGAGATCTGCTGCTGGAGGGCGAGAGAACGTCTATATGATATTTGCCTGTACAGCTCCTTTGGGGTGTTTTCTTTTTTACATTCTTCTGTAGAATAATACTTGTCTGCTGTAATTTTATCGATTTCTTGCATATTTTTAAGCATCTTGTTGACTTCACTAATGGCTGTCGATGGGGAAGAACAAAGAATGGTCCTCTTGATTTTTAACATCATTTGTTATATTCCCGTAAAAGGTAAATGATGAGTTGAGCAGATTAGTTAAAGGGCTCTAAATCCATTTTGCAGTTGAGGGAGGTTTCGACAGCTGAATAAGAACTTGAGGAGCACCAAAGAGGAGATGAAAGAGGGATCAACAGGGTTGGCTATTGGAATTTTGATAGGAGTGGTGATTGGAGCTCTTTTGGTGATTCTTGCTCTATTCTGTTTTAGATATCATAGGAAGCGGTTGCAGATTGGTAAAAGCAGTTCCAGGACAGCAGCAAATGTTCCCATTCGAACAAATGGAGCTGATTCTTGTACTATTCTATCAGACTCCAGAGTGAGTCCAGAATCACCAGTGAAGTTCAGCCGAAATGGCATATCCTCATGGCTTGACAGATTCAAGAGAAGCAGTGTGATCTCGGCATCTGGGATGCCTGAATATTCTGTTAAGTAAGTCTTCTTGTGCAACTCATCCCTACCATTTAGTGTGTATGAGATCCTGTCATATTTCTATGATGTACATGCCTTGATATTATGATTCAACTGAATAAAATATTCGATGTAGAGAGAAAAAGATGATCCCTATTTGAGGAATTTTGATAATTGCTAAAAAATCTTTCAGATTTTAGTATGTCTTCACTTTCTACCGGTGCTCTGGTTGCAGAAACTCTCCCAATACCTTCTTTAGATTTCATGGCTCTCTAGAGATTAGTAGTAAAAAAATTTCAATTTCTAAATTTTCTTTTCTTCACCTCCACTTAAGGCTTAGAGACTACTATCGTCTGAGAAAGAAGGAAGATGTAACTGTAATTTGATAGTTGTGATGAAAATGTAATTTAATTTGTTATTAAACGTTGTTTGTGATACGATGTAGGGATCTGCAAAAGGCAACCGGCAATTTTACAAGTGTAATAGGACAAGGGGCATTTGGTTCCGTTTATAAAGCTACTTTGCCATCTGGTGAGACTGTTGCTGTGAAAGTGCTCGCAACCAATTCTAAACAAGGAGAAAAAGAATTCCAGACAGAGGTAAAGATGGTGAATCATTAATTTGGCCTTCATATATAGAATATGTTACAAAATGCACAATTTCATAAAAAGGTTGTTTCCTTCAGCTGTTCCTCAAACTTTAACGAGCAAATATCCATTGCTAAAAAATATGCCTGGTTTGCTACTCCAAGGTTATGGCTTTATAGTTCTTTTTCCCTATTTCCATTGCTCCACTTTCGGATCTAATTTTGATGATTAACTGTTGTCATCAAAGAAGATAAAAAGAGAAAAAATGTAATGAGCAAAGGATGAAACGGTTTTAAACTTACTCTGGAAATCAGATCTTTAGTTTAGAGTTCGGAAATAAAATAAAATAATTTCGTATAACATTTAGCTCGACCAATATTCTTGCCGCTTTTTATTTCTTAGAAGCTTTATTCTTTTCCATGTATTTTTCTTCTAATTGACAAACTCACGTATTCTATGTTTACTGTATCAATAACTGTTATTTCCCTGTGGATCATTCAGGTGATGTTATTGGGAAGATTGCATCATAGAAACCTCGTGAATATGGTTGGATACTGTGCTGAAAGAGGCGAACATATGCTTGTGTATGTCTACATGAGTAAAGGCAGCCTAGCTTCTCACTTGTATAGTAAGCTGACTATATTCCCCCTTGATCTGTGAAAGGAACCGTTTCAGAGATTGACTATGTAACGCCCCAGATCCACTGCTAGCAGATATTGCCTTCTTTGGGCTTTCCCTTTCGGGCTTCCCCTCAAGGCTT
Organism: Cucurbita moschata; assembly: GCF_002738365.1. Lineage (NCBI taxonomy): Eukaryota > Viridiplantae > Streptophyta > Magnoliopsida > Cucurbitales > Cucurbitaceae > Cucurbita > Cucurbita moschata. Next base: position 179,870 of record NW_019268567.1, read on the forward strand.
TAAAACACGTCTGCTTGGGGAAGGTTTCCACACCCTTATAAATGGTGGTTTGTTCTCCTCCCCAACCAATGTTGGACATCACAATCCACCCCCTTTGGGGCCTAGCGTCCTCACTGGCACTCTTTCCTTCCTCCCATCGATGTGGAACCGCCCCCAAATCCACCCCCCTTTGGGGCCCAGTATCCTTACTGGCACACTGCCTCGTGTCTACCCCCTCTTCAAGGAAGAGCGAGAAGACTGTCACATAGTCCGGTGTCTGGCTCTGATACCATTTGTAACGACCCAGATCCACCGCTAGCAGATATTGTCCTCTTTGGGCTTTCCCTTTCGGGCTTCCCCTCAAGGCTTTAAAACAATGGTGGTTTGTTCTCCTCCCCAACCAAATGTTGGACATCACATACTAGAAACTTTCTTTTGTCACTATCAATGAATCTCAATGTTCACGTTGATGTATAGTATTAGCTTCTTAAATTTCAAGAGAAAATTATTGTATGGTAATTGTGCACAAGCTCCTTGTAATTTCTACAATAGAGAATGACTTTCTCTTGTTTCTATAGGTGATCAGAATGAACTACTGAGTTGGTATATGAGACTTCGTATAGCTTTAGATGTAGCAAGGGGTTTGGAGTATCTCCATGATGGGGTAACTTTCTTTTATCCTCGGTAATCAGGCAAATAATCAGCACATGAACGTTTTGAAATTCGTGCATGGCTGAATGCTATGGATGTTAATGATGCTTCAAATTTTACTTCAGGCAGTTCCTCCAGTAATTCACCGGGATATCAAATCAGCCAACATTTTGTTGGATCAGTCCATGAGAGCAAGGGTATGCCCTTTCTGCTTGTTTCAAGTGTCTCTGCAATAAGACTCGGAAGGGAACTTGTTATTGTTTTCATCTAAATTCTGTTGCTTTAATGTAGATCAAGGATTTTCCAAGACAATGTTTTACATATCATCAAGTTCGCTTGCATCTGAGTTAATATAATGATAAGCAGGTTGCTGATTTTGGGCTTTCAAGAGAAGAGATGGTAGACAGTCGAGCAGCTAACATCAGAGGGACTTTTGGATATCTCGATCCTGAGTACGTATCTTCGAGGGCTTTCAACAAGAAAAGCGATGTTTATAGCTTCGGAGTATTACTTTTTGAGATTATAGCTGGCAGAAATCCTCAACAGGGCCTTATGGAATATGTTGAGCTTGTAAGATCTCTCTCTCTCTCTCTCTCTCTCTCTCTCTCTGTGAATGAATTAGCAGCTCTACTCTGTGAAGTTCCTACCGTTTTGAGTACTTTCCTTCACAACTTTGTTTGCGTAAGCCCTTTTTTGGCACTAGTATCTCACAGCCTTCTTCTAAAAACACACAATTTTCTATGATGATGATCAGGCTGCTATGAATTCTGATGGTAAAGTTGGGTGGGAAGAACTTGTTGATTCCCGACTCGACAGAAATTTCGACGTTCAAGAGCTGAACGAAGTTGCAGCTCTTGCATACAAATGTGTTAACCATGTCCAGAAAAAGCGACCTTCAATGAGAGACAATGTACAAGTTTTGTCCCGAATCCTAAAACAAAGGAAGAACAACAGTCGTAACCGAAATACAGTGTCAACGACAACGGATGAAGTCGCCATTGATATTGATCAACTAGAAGCCAGGAGTCCAAGGCCTGAACACGGAGGACAACTGCCCGTGGATAGTACACCTGAATCATGTGAAGTATAGAAAATGGTTCTTGGTGCATTTTCTTTTATTCTTCTTTATATTGACAGTGCTTTTCTCAACATACCAAGAAAGAAAATTAGCAGAAGTTAACATGAATGTAATATAGTTTTTTTTTTTTTTTTATTCCTTTTGATGTTTGTAAATTGAGGCATCGCCAATGAAAGTAGAAGAAATTTTTTTTTGTTCATTACCTTTTTTTTTTTGCTGCTATCCTTCTAATGCTATCATTTTTTCAATGAACAAAAGATTTGATACAATTGAATCTAACCTCAATTTAGATTTTTTATACGATAATTTAAGTAGGATAACGATTTAATTTGATACCAAGTGGAACATAGCTCAGTGAATGAGATCGAACTACGGCACCACTCATAAATCAATCTTAAAAAACTTATATATTATGCTCATAAATTTTGTCCTACACCTGTGTCGTAAATCCATTAAAGACGATACATTCTTAATAAAATTTAAACATTTAATGTAAAAAATTACAAAATTTATCAAATTAAAAAATCCAATTAAAAATAAATCAAAGTATAAAATTTGTTTTTTTTATTATAATTTTAATTGAAGTAAGAACATTAACCTTTTAATAAAAATAAATATATTTGAACTATAGTTCAATTTGAATTAGACTAATTTTAGAGAATTGATAAATTAAATTAATTTTGGAATAATTGATTTAAACTCAAAATAGATGGGGTTAGGGTTAGGCGTGTCGATTGGATTGTATGTACGGTGAATGAATTGAATATTGTTTTTAACATTCCTCTAGATTGGGTAATACGGCGCCGTTTAAATGAGCATCGGCATCTTCTTCTATCCGTGCAGTCTGCGATTGCATTATCCATTTGTAAAGCCCACCCAATACTTCTCTCAGACGAGTCTGCGGCAGAAACAATGGCAGCCATGGTCTCGCTTCAGAGCTCCATGACCGCTCTTTCGCTCTCTTCCAGTTCCTTTCTTGGCCAGCGCCTTCAGCCGTCCACAATTTTCGCTGCGCCCGTACGATTTCTACTCTCCCTTTCGATTCTAATTGCTTTCTCATTCTGCTTCATTTTACGCGGTTTTCTCTTCTTTTTGCCTCTCAATTTTGTTCTTCTGAGCAATTATGCTTCAAAATTTATAGCTGGTTCCCTGGTTCGGTGAACTTTCGACTGAAATTTAGCCGATAGATGAACTTCTTAGCTCTATAATCGTTTTTGTCTGTGATTTTTTAGTTTTAATTTTGCTCTGTAAATTATTTGTTCATCTTGACATCTGAGCTGTGTCCTGCATCACCAACATGGAAACGTCGAGCGTTTCTTTTCTAGTTGTACATTTTCCTTTCTGTTTGGAAATGATGATGATTTGATTTCTTGATTCTGATTTTCTCTCCTGAAATTAGATCTTCAGTGTCATCAGGCAACCATTGTCTGTGCTTCTCATTCATAAATCTTTTGTTTTCCCCTCTTGTTTTGGTTGTCTTAACAGACATTTAGCATTTTGATATTATTTGGTATACTATCTGTAAGTAGCCGTATATAAATCCAAGTACATTTGCACTGCGTTCCAAAGAAGTATTTGGACAAAAAATAGATCAATTTCTGTCAAATTTTCCCCCCAAATCTTGGTAATTAAAGAATACTTCCCAGATGTTCTGTGGCTTTCAAGCTAACAAATTTTATCAGTTATTGTTTATATTTGAGCTTGTTTTGCATTATATCGTGTTGAAGTAATTGGGAGGATAGTTTGTCTCTAAGAATCTCTTGATTAACTTGCAGGTAACATCGAAAGAGAAGCCATGTCTCATAGTAATGAAGGTTAGTATTCTTGGCTTTTCATGATTTCGTCCTTTCAACACGTTAAAATTTAATAGAAGATCAAGTATGTTTACCATGAGTATTACATCCGGGGAAAAAAACGAGACGTGAAACAGGAATATGTTGAATGGTAGACTTGCTGAGAGAATGATATTGTGATGTCCCACATTGGTTGGGGAGGAGAACAAACCACCATTTATAAGGGTGTGCCAAACATTCCCCTAGTAGACGCGTTTTAACGCCTTGAGGGGAAGCCCGAAAGGAAAAGCCCAAAGAGGACAATATCTGCTAACGGTGGATCTGGGCCGTTACAGATGTTATCAGAGCCAGACACCGGACAATATGCCAGCGTTCTCGTTGTTCCCCAAAGGGGGGTAGACACGAGGCGGTGTGCCAGTAAGGACGCTGGCCCCAAAGGGGGGTGGATTTGGGACGGTCCCACATCGATTGGAGGAAGGAAAGAGTGCCAGCGAGGACGCTGGGCCCCGAAGGGGGTGGATTGTGATGTCCCACATTGGTCGGGAAGGAGAACAAACCACCATTTATGAGGGTGTGAAAACCTTCCCCTAGTAGACGCGTTTTAAATCCTTGAGGGGAAGCCTGAAAGGGAAAGCCCAAAGAGGACAATATCTGCTAGCGGTGGATCTGGGCCGTTACAGATATACATACTGATACCTTGTGATATTATAAATGTATTGTCATCTAACCCTTTTGAAGTCCCTTTTAATAACCGTCATTTAATACAAGTTTAAGCAATTTTCCATCAAAGATGTTAATTTAGAATACACTCGATGCAATTGTAGCAATTTGATGAAGCACTATCAAATGCTTCTTTGATATAGGAAGTTTTTTTTCACCATAAAAAGTCACTGTTTTTATAGTTAGAAGTACCTCCAAACATTCTATTAGATAGTGCTTCACTCAAAAATATCATTTCCAAAAGTCTCTCCAAATCCACCCAAGTATCAATGGTAGGTTTTTATGGCTAATGGTTCTTTCCAGCAATGGTCATCTAAATCTTCTCTCTTCTAAATGAACTCTGCCACAAAAGTAAAAGTTTAGAATGATATGTTCGGTGTTTCAGTTCTTGCATTTCTCGTTGGAATGGGATCAAAGTCTACTGTTTTCCCCCATATATTTACCTCTTTTTACATTTTCTTTTCCTTATTGGCAGCTCAAAAGATGGGAACGGAAGGAATGTAAGCCAAACAGCCTTCCTGTATTACACAAAATGCATGTCAAGGTTGGAGACACAGTGAAAGTTATAGCTGGCCGTGATAAGGGAAAAATTGGAGAAATCACAAAAATTTTCAAACATAATAGCAAGGTGACAGTGAAAGAAATAAATTTGAAGACAAAGCATGTAAAGAGCAGAGAGGAGGAAGAACAAGGACAGATTATTAAGGTTTGTGTCTGTTCTTTGTAACAAATTCAAATCATCAACTATTGTCTATACAAAATGAAAATTTATGAATGGTCAGTTTTTCAACAACCCGGAAACTTTTAGACCCTCCAAGAAATTGAAGTCCGTTTGTTGGTGTTGTTTATATTTCATTTCCTCCCATCACCTGATAGTATAATTTCTAGTTTTGAACTTACATACCTCTTGGTGTTGATATTTCAGGTGGAAGCACCCATCCACAGCTCCAATGTGATGCTTTACTCGAAAGAAAAGGATGTAGCAAGCCGGGTCGGTCACAAGACCCTTGAAAATGGAAAACGAGTACGATATCTCATAAAAACAGGGGAAATAATTGACAGCACTGACAATTGGAAGAAACTCAAGGAGGAGAAGAGCAAAACTGAAGTGGCTACTACTGCTTAAGAGTCCTCTTTCAACTGTACGTATCACTGATGTAGTTATGTATCTCAAGGGTATTTCAGTAGCCCATATTCCTATTTCAGCAAACATTTTTGTTGCGGTCTGTTGTGTTCCTTGATGCATAGTTGAGATATTGATTTGGTAGTTCATTGTTTATCTATAATTTATAACATATTCCCTTGGTTGAATTGCTGGAATCTCCCTATAAATGTTCAACTCTGAAAAGAAAAAGTAACACAGTCAAAAGTTATATTCAGAGGGAGAGTCTTGGACATGGGACATGAACATAGTTATACGTCAATTCTTGAAAATATATAGGACATTGATAGTAAATCATTATTTATTTTTATTTTTAAATCCATAATCTTTTAGGTTTTTTTACTAACAATAAAGAACTTCTTTTTCAATTACAATAAAATTTAACTACATGCATGACATAAAATTTAAACGTGTGTTGTAAAACCTTAAAACAACACCAAAAAAATAAATAGTGAAGGGAAAATAAGTAACTTAGCATTTGAAACGAATGGAAAAATAAATCAATTTCTTAATCTAACCTAAGGGCTACAAAAGGACAAGAACCTTAACACTGATTTTAATGGCTTTCATCATTCGTTGATGTTTTATCGGAAAAATAAGAGGAGCACTTGATGTCTTGTGCAAGTATATAGAAAAATGGTGTGAAACCTACAATTGGTCAAAGCCAATTGAAGGGTAATTGAAGGGTAAATGGGTCATTTTATTGAAGGGTAATTGAAGGGTAAATGGGTCATTTTATCCCTCCATTTCTAATTAGGGGTTTGGATTACCTGGTTTGCTTAAAAAAAAATGAGGGTTTAGGGATTTTTTTTTTTTTTTTAGAGAGAGTCACATATGCTTGAAATAACCATTTGGAGTTAGAATTTGGGTAGAGTTTCTCCGCAATAATTTATTAGTCGCCTTTGGAGAATCATTCTAGGCTTTTTGGATCACTCAATTCCAAATTTCTTCGCAATAATTTATTAGTGGCCTTAGGAGAACCATTCTAGACTTTTTAGCTCACTCAATTCTGTCCAGAATCGAGGAAGAATGGAAGATATGATTTTTGATTTCTTGATTTCAATTTTACTTCAAATTCTAGAGTTATTATTGTAATTAAGTTCTAAATTTTTAGTATGTTGACATTGGAGGGATTTTGCACATATTTTATGAGGCAAGTAGGAGTTGATTCAGACCGAAAAGTTGAACTCCGATGAACGTCAAGAACTTTTTTTTTTTTTTTTGAAGTTTTAGTTTTTGACGATATTTTGACTTGATTATTTCTTGTTTTGATTGACTAAAAATTATGTGAAAGTACTTTAGTAAAGATGGATTAAAAGTCTACCCTTGTCGTGAAAAAACTAAGTTAATTCGAGTTATGTAGAGAAAATTATGAAAATTCAAAGAAAATAGAAAAGGATAAAAAAAAAAAAAAAAACTGGTTTAGAAATCTTGAAAAAATGAATGAGTCGAATACGCAGGTGACAACACGTGAAAGAGAGATTTCAGAAACTTTGGAGCTCCTAACACATAAAAATTAGCTCGGTTAGGCATGCGTCATCCATGTAAATAACTTGTAATGTCCTACATCGGTTGGGGAGGAGAACGAACACCCTTTATAAGGGTGTGGAAACCTCTCTATAGCCGACTCAATTTAAAGCCTTGAGGGGAAGCTTGAAAGGGAAAGCTCAAAGAGGACAATATCTGCTAGCGGTGGGCTTGGGCCGTTACAAATGGTATTAGAGCCAGACACTGGGCGATGTGCCAGTGAGGAGATTGTTTCTCGAAGGGGGGTAGACATGAGGCGGTGTGCCAATAAGGACGCTGGGCCTCGAAAGAGGGTGGATTTGGTGGGGGTCCCACATTGATTGGACAAAGGAATGAGTGTCTGCGAGGATGCTGGGTGTCACAGTCATGCTCATCCAGGGCGTGTTGCCCATGACCACATACCCATGCCAAGCTAAACCCTTTATGTTTTTCGATGTTGTAGTGCTTTACTTTTGTATTTATAAAGAGTATGACGTTTCAGCAAAATTATGTCTAGGCCTGCTAGACATAAATGCCTCAAAATGTACTATAGGGGATATGACTAGTTGTCAACTTCTCCCTACCCAATAGTTATATACTGTAAGCCGTTGTTGTTGTTACATCCAAATCACAAGCCGACCGGCTTACTCTAATAGAGGAGGAAATGTTGTTCCTCAAAGAAGTCCCTGACACCATCCGCTTCCTGGAAGAACGGGTAACGGAATTGAATGGAAAAGTCGTACAAATCGACGCAATGGGCAACTGCCTGGATGGGTTGCCAATTGCAGAACTAATGTTTCGAGTGGCCTCGCTCGAAGAAAGAGTTGCTCCTATGAGCAGCTCAAGACCTTCTGGTAGCCCTGATAGCTCTGTCGTGCACAAGGAGGGACGTGGCGAAGAGTTCGATGTGCTACAAAATACAATGATGAGTTTGTTCAATGGATTAACTGATGAATTCAGAACAACCATCGATGCCATCCAAGAAAAGATGGCCGACATGAACACCCAAATTGGGGTGAAATGAAAGCCGTGGAGAACATCGTGGCTGTGCAAACTAATATAGGATCCAACAAACTGAAGTTCCCAGACCTCAGACCCTTCAAAGGGAACCGGGACGCCAAAGAGTTGGAGAATTTCATCTTTGATGTCAAACAGTACTTCAAAGCCACAACGACTTGTACCGACGACATAAAAGTGACAGTAGCCTCAATGCATCCCATAGATGATGCAAAGCTTTGGTGGTGTACAAAGGTGCAAGACATTGAGAATGGATTGTGCACCATCGACTCGTGGGAAGACCTCAATAGAGAGTTGAGGGACCAATTCTTTCTCGAAAACGTAGAACACATGGCAATGGAAAAACTAATAGCCCTGAAACAAACTAGATGCATAAAGGACTATGTCAGATAGTCTCAACCCTGATGCTAGATATCAGGGGCACATTAGAGAAAGACAAGGTATTTTTTTTTTATACATGGGTTATAACCGTGGGCCAAAATAAAAAAATACATGAGAAAAAGGTTCAAGATCTAGCTACTGCAATTGCCAGCGCCGAGAGACTCCAAGACTTTGGGAACGAAGCGAGTTTCCAAAGAAAAACGACACAGGCCCCAAACACTGGGGGCAAAACATATAGACTGCTAAGTCACCGAAATGAAGGCCCCAATAGAATGAACGGAAGTAACGACAGACCAAATGGGTGGACAGATAGACCTTCTCAGAATAACCAAGCAGGGACGACTCGAGGACCTTACCCTAAAAAAAACTATCCGACGACACCTTTATAATGCCTGTTGTGTAAATGCCCCCACAGACTGTCCTAGTGTCCTCACCAGGCCTCTCTCAGTGCACTCCAAGTGTCCATTCAAGAGAGCAATGACACAGGAGTCGAGACTACGCCAAACAAGAGGGAAGATCAAGACAACCCCCGAATGGGTACGCTTAAATTCTTGTCAGCCCTCCAACGAAAGGCCAACCCAAAGGAGATAATAAAGAAATGGCTCATGTTCGTAGATGCAATAATAAACTCCCGACCAAGCAAGAGCACCTTGATAGACTCAGGTGCGACCCACAACTTCATCGCCGACCAAGAAGCACGAAGATTGGGACTCACCATAGAAAAGGACCCTGGAAAAATGAAAGCTGCTATTGTGGGAGTTTCTAAAAGAGCCCCCTTCAAATTAGGGACCTGGACAGGAGAAATGGACCTTGTCGTGGTCTGCATGGATGACTTCGACGTGGTACTTGGGATGGACTTCCTCCTAGAACACGAAGTTATCCCAATGCCATTGGCGAAATGCTTGGTGATTGTCGACCACAACCCCACAGTGATACCTGCAAGCATCAAGCAACCAGGTAATCTTAGAAAGATCTCGGCCATACAATTGAAAAGAGGACTCGCACAAGAGGAACCTACATTTATGGCTATACCCCTAATGGAAGAAATGACCACTGAGGGAACCGTTCCAAGCAAAATCAAGGAAGTACTAGACAGTTATGCTGACATAATACCAGAGAGCTTACCACAAACACTACCACCCCGTCGAGGCATTGATCACGAAATTGAACTCCTCTCCGGGGTTAAACCCCCAACAAAGAATGCATACCGAATGGCTCCCCCTGAGCTAGCCGAATTGAGGAAACAACTAGATGAGTTGTTGATGGCAGGATTCATCCCCCCGACGAAGGAACCTTACGGAGCCCCCGTACTATTTCAGAAAAAGAAGAATGGGGTGTTGCGTCTTTGCATAGACTATAGAGCCTTAAACAAGGTAACGGTACGCAACAAATACCCACTGCCGATAATATCCAACTTGTTTGACCAGCTTCACGGAGCCAAATACTTCACGAAGTTGGACTACGATCAAGGTACTACCAAGTACGTATCGCCGAAGGGGACGAGCCCAAGATGACGTGTGTAACAAGGTATGGGGCCTTTGAATTCCTGATAATGCCCTTTGGTTTGACAAACGCCCCAGCTATGTTCTACATGTTAATGAACCAGGTTTTTTATGAATACTTGGATCAGTTTGTCGTAGTATACCTCGATGACATAGTTATATACAGCACAACCCTGAAGGAGCACAAGGTCACCTGAAGCTAGTGTTTGACAAGCTGTGGCAAAACTAGTTGTACGTCAAGAAAGAAAAATGTGCCTTTGCACAAACATGTATCAACTTCCTTGGACATGTCATCAGTTGTGGACAGATCGGTATAGATAGCAATAAGAATAAAGCTATCCAAGAGTGGAAAATCCCTACTTCAGTATCCTATGTGCGATCCTTCTTAGGATTGGCAAACTACTATAGGTGGTTTGTCGAAGGGTTTTCACAAGGAGCCACCCCATTAACAGAACTCCTAAAGAAAGACCACCCATGGTCGTGGTCAAATGAATGTCAAATGGTCTTTGAAGATCTGAAGGCAACCATGACGAAGGGTCTTGTCTTCGAATTAGTAGATGTTACTAAACCATTTGAAATAGAGACGGATGCTTCCGACTTTGCCCTAGATGGTGTCCTTGTTCAAGAAGGCCACCCCATCGCTTATGAAAGTCGGAAGCTCAATGATGCTGAAAGGAGGTACACTGTCTCCGAAAAAGAAATGTTGGATGTGGCTCATTGCCTACGAGTCTGGAGACAGTACCTCTTGGGATCACAGTTCATAGTGAAGACGGATAACAGCGCCATTTGCCATTTCTTTGATCAACCAAAATTGACGGCAAAACAAGCCCGATGGCAGGAGTCATTGGCTGAATTCGACTTCAAATTCGAACACAAGGCAGGAAAGAGCAACCAAGCAACTGACGTGCTGAGTCGGAAGGGCGAACATGCAGCCCTGTGCATGATAGCCCATATTCACTCAAGTAAGATCGATGGATCGATGCGCGACATCATCAAAGAACATTTACATAAAAACCCATCTGTCAAAGCCGTCGTTGAACTAGCCAAAGCTGGGAAGACACAACAGTTTTGGATCAAGGGAGACCTTCTAATGACAAAGGGAAACAGATTATACATTCCAAGAACAGGAGAACTGAGGAAGAAGCTCATTCAGGAATGTCATGATACCTTATGGGTCGGACACCCTAGGTGGCAACGAACATACGCCTTAATAAAAAGGGGTACTTCTGGCCAAATATGCGAGACGACATCATGTAGTACACCAAGACATGCCTCATTTGCCAACAGGACAAAGTCGAGAAAGTAAAAGTCTCGGGACTCTTGGAACTTCTACCTGTGCCAACAAGACCTTGGGAAAGTGTGTCTCTGCACTTCATAACACACCACCCAAAAGTCATAACACACCACCCAAAAGTCAGAAAATATGACTCCATCTTGGTTATTGTAGATCAATTCTCGAAATACGCGACGTTCATTCTCACATCCAAATTATGCTCAGCTGAACTAACAGCCCAACTATTTTTTAAACACATTGTGAAGTTATGGGGCATACCATTGAGAATCATCAGCGATAGGGATGGTAGATTCATCGGCACATTCTAGACCGATTTATTCGCCTTCTTGGGAACAACTTTAAACATCCCCTCGGGCTATCATACTCAAACCGATGGACAAACGGAACGGTTCAACTGCTTGCTAGAAGAGTACTTACGTCACTTCATCGACGCTCACCAGAAGAACTGGATACAACTGCTCGATGTTGCCCAATTCTGTTTCAATTGTCAGACGAGTTCGTCTACGGGAAAGAGCCCCTTCAAAATTGTAAGTGGACGATGGCCGGCTTTACCCCATATTATTGATCATCCTTATGCAAGAAAAAACTGTTGACTCTGGCAATTCGGAGGAAAATGTCGACGAAAAACTGGCCGAAAGTTTCTTCGAAAGAAAAAATAGCGGAAGTGAAAAGAGAGAGAGATTTGCTGAAGACTCGATGTTTTATTTCTCTCCAATTGAATTGTTTAAATAACAAATCTAATTACAAAAATAGAAAAAATAATTACACAAAAATAGAAAAGTGGGCAAAGACTTCGCCCAAGTTGGCCAAAGAATGGCAGCTAGAATTACGCTCTTCCATTGGCGTGAATTCAGAAGTTTTGAGATGTAAAATCAGCCTCACTAAATAAGGAACATAGCTTTTATTTAACAATCTCCTCCTAAAAGTTGTGCTATATCTACCTTATTATTTGAACTCCGATTTTTTAGCGTAGTTCTTCAAATTTTACCCGCACCAGGGACTTGGTGAAAATGTCTCCAAGTTGTTCCTCTGTTCGGATAAAATCAATCTTGATGAGCCCTCGATCTGCACATTCTCGAATGTAGCGGAATTTGATTTCTATGTGCTTGCTCCGGTCGTGCAGAACTGGATTTTTGATCAGGGAGATCGTAGCTTTGTTGTCCACGTATAGCATTGGTGGATCGCTTTCTCTCCCGATGAGTTCTTCCATTAGTCGCTCATGCCAGACCCCTTGTGTTGTTGCCATCGAAGCGGTGATGTATTCTGCTTCGCAGGAAGACAAAGCAACTACCTTCTGTTTTGTTGATTGCCAGCAGATCGCGCCGCCTAAGAGGAAGTAGATCATTTCGCTGATGCTCTTACGATCATCAACGTCACCGGCCATGTCACTATCACTGTAGCCGACCAGCTTGAGTTTCTCCTTTCCTCTCCCTGCGCAGTATCTTACACCCCAGCCTCTGGTTCCGGCTACATAGCGCAGGATGCGCTTGACAGCCACTAGATGCTCCTCCCTAGGTGCTTCCATAAACCTGCTCACATATCCAACAGAATAAGCAAGATCAGGACGAGAGGTTACCAGATAGCACAGACTCCCGACAATGCTGCGGTAATTGGTGGAGTCGACTATCGTCGTAGTGCTGGCCTTCCTTAGTTGGAGTCGGGCCTCCATTGGCGTCCTTGAAGGATTACTGTCCACAAGCCCAGTTGTGTCTAGCAGCTTCTTCGCATATGCACTTTGGCAGATGGAAATGCCGGTAGAATTCTGTTGCACTTCGATGCCAAGGTAGTAGCTGAGCACGCCGAGATCGCTCATCTCAAAGTTCTTTGACATCTCCTTCTTGAACCTTTCAAGGACTTCCACGTCGCCTTCAGTGATTATGAGGTCGTCGATGTACACTCCCACGATCAGTCGCTGCTTGCCATGGCCGTGCATGTAAATGCCATGCTCAGCAGCACAACGTTTGAATTTTAGTGACAGTAGGGTACTGTTGAGCTTCGCGTTCCAGGCTCGTGGGGCTTGTCGAAGCCCGTAGAGTGCCTTGTGCAGGCGCAGTACCTTATCAGGGTTGTCGTTGTCCAGAAAGCCAGGTGGTTGTCGGACATAGACGGTCTTCTTCAGCTCTCCGTTAAGGAAAGTAGACTTTACGTCCATATGGTGAACCTCCCAAGAGTAATGTGCCGCAATTGCCAGCAAGAGACGAACGGATTCTAACCTTGCCACTGGCGCAAATACCTCTTCGAAGTCCACTCCTTGCTTCTGGACATAGCCCTTCGCCACCAGACGGGCCTTGTGCTTCACAACTTCTCCTTTTTCGTTGCGCTTCAGTTTGAAGACCCATTTGAGTCCTATGGCTCGGTGTCCCGACGGCATATCCTCCAGACTCCACGTCTGGTTCTCGGTGATGGATGTCATCTCCTCCTGTATTGCCTTCAGCCAGCACGGGTTCTTTTCTGCTTCGGCAAAGGTGTTCGGTTCATCTACACTAATGGCATGTAGTTCGGCCACTTTTCGAGCTCGCGCGCTGCCAGTCTAGGTGGTTTACCTCCTCCCACTAGGTCGTCCATCCTCTGGTACCTAGCCTCCAGATCAGCATCATGATGGGCATCCAGCATCGAATCCGCAGTCCATGGTGTTGCGAATTTCACTAGTTCAGGGGCTGCACCTGCTGGCGGCGGTGACGGCTCCTGATGCTGGGCTCCTCCTTCATTCGGCTCGGTGATGAGGTACTCCACCATGAATTGATTTGGATTATGGTCTGCCTCGATCTCATCATTCCACTGCCAGAAGGTGCTTTTGTCGAAGACGACGTCGCGAGACACGTGAGCTCGCCCCCCTACAAGATCATAGAGTCTGTACGCCTTGATCCCGGGTTCATAGCCGATAAAGATGACCTTCAGCCCCCTGGGATCGAGCTTGGCGAGGTGGGGACGTGTTACCTTCATGTATGCGACGCAGCCGCACACGCGGAAATGATGTACCTCTGGCTTTTTGTTGTACCAGGCCTCATATGGCATCTTCCCGACGAGGCTTCGGGTTGGTGACCGATTGAGGAGATAGACGGCCGTCAGGTGCCATATCGCCGTGTACAAGCTCCAACGGCTCATCGGCGCGGTAGGAGGATGTTCGAGACGGAAAGGGTGTGCGCCTCTGTTTGCCGATGAGGCACCCGTCGCACAGCTAGCTTGTTCAAGTCTTTGATTGCCGGCAAATCGTGCACCAACTTCTCCTTCTGTAGCTTTTCTAGAGCAGGAAAGTTTAAGTGCCCGTACCTTGCGTGCCACCGCCAAGATACCTCTTCGGTCTTGGCTGAGAGGCTGACGGGTTGCTCTATCTCTAACTCTAGGAAGTAAAGACGGTTTGTCGTGCGTCGAACCTGCGTGAGCTGCCGTCGTTGATTATCGCAGACTTTGAGTAGTCCGCGCTCGATGGAAATGAAGCAGCCTGTCTCATCGAGTTGACCAAGGCTCACGAGGTTAGCCTTGAGCCTCGGGATGAAGTAGACGTCGGTCAGCTTGCGGTGCTCGCCTCCCTAGGCTCACAAGGTTAGCCTTGAGCCTCGAGATGAAGTAGACGTCGGTCCGCTTGCGGTGCTCGCCTCCCTTGTTGACGAACAGGATGGTGTCGCGCCCTTCGATCTCGACGAGGAGCCGTCGCCGAATTTCACCATCCCGCAAATCCCCAAGTCGAGCTCAGAGAACGCAGATCTAGCCCCGATCATATGGTTTGTTGCCCCTGTGTCGAGGATCCCATTCGCCAGTGCTCGTGTTGCTCGTCCCTCTCGCAGTCATTTTGGAAATTCCATTTTCCCTAAGATTAGTATCTTCCTTAGAGGAAGAAGAAATCGCAAAATCTTATAATTTAAGATCAAGGTCATTCAATATTTCCTTAGAGGAAGATACTAATCTTAGGGAAAATGGTGGCGAATGCTAGCCTGCCCGAGATGGACCCCAACAATGTGTGTGTTTTCACGCTTTGCATTTTCTTCTACTCAAACCTGAGACCTGTGTGTTGTTAGGTCGACGCTCTAATCACTTGAACTATTCAACTTGATTGTTGATAAGATTGGCTCTTTTGTAATGGTATACTACCGATCGCTTCAACTTGGCTCTGATACGACTTGTTGACTCTAGCAATTCGGAGGAAAATGTCGACGAAAAACTGGCCGAAGGTTTCTTCGAAAGAAAAATAGCGGAAGTAAAAGGAGAGAGAGAGAGAGATTCGCTGAGATTTGCTGAAAAACTCGATGTTTTATTTCTCTCTAGTTGAATTGTTTAAATAACAAATCTAATTACAAAAATAAAAAGGCTAATTACAAAGTGGGCGAAGACTTCGCCCAAGTTAGCCAAAAAATGGCAGCTAGAATTACGCTCTTCTATTGTTGTGAATTCAGAAGTTTTGAGATGTAAAAACAACCTAAGAACATAGCTTTTATTTAACAAAAACCCTCAAGCTCAAAATTTCACCAGCGAATGAAAGCAGACAACAGATATAGCCCGGGCATATTTGGAGAAAGCTTCCAAGCATATGAAGAGGTGGGCAGACAAGAAGCGTCTCCCCCTCCAATTCCGAGCAGGAGACCAAGTCCTTATCAAGTTGAGACCAGAACAAATCAGATTCCGCAACCGAAAGGACCAAAGACTAGTTCGAAAATATGAAAGCCCGATTGAAGTCCTTAAAAAATATCAGGGCTACTTCCTACATAGTTGCGCTACCCACATGGATGAAAATTCACCCAGTAATTCATGTGAGCAACTTGCACCCTGACCCAGACGATGACCAGCATCGATCTGAAATAAAGAGACACCAAAGAAGTAGAAGAGATCCTAGCCAACAGAGTTAGGAAGATAGGAAGACCCATTTAGATGATTCGTGAATTCCTTGTCAAATGGAAAAAACTCCCTATGGAGGAAACTAGCTAGGAACGCGCCGAAGATCTAGACTCCGCCGCCACCCACATCCCCAGGTTTGAAAGTAGTCGGTTGACAAAGACGTCAACCATTTAGGTGGGGGAGTATGTCACGGTCATGCTCGTCCAAGGCGTGTTGCCCATGGCCGCATGCCCATGGCAAGCCAAACCCTTTATGTCTTTCCATGTTCTAGTGTTTTCCTTTTGTATTTCTAGGAAGTATGATGTTTTGGAAAAATCATGTCTAGGCTTGCTAAACATGAAATGCCTCAGAATGTACTATAGGGGGATATGACTAGTTGTCAACTTCTCCCTACCCAAGGTTATATACTGTGAGCCGTTGTTATTACTCTCTTGCTTGCTTATATAACGTCTTTCAAAAATCTCTCTTTCAAAAATTACTCTCTACCCTCGTTTTCTAAAACCTTCTCTTAAACCAAGGCTAGAGGCTCGAGCATACGTCGCTTGGCTGTAGGCGACGTAAAAATGAATTGGCTTAGCTCACTTGTCGTTGGAAAGTGAGTGCCACATAATCGCAAGTCTGCTGCCATCAAGAGTGCGATTGTGACACTAGGCATGCAAACATTCCTTAGCTTAGTTGGTTAGATAATGCATGTTAAGGATTTCAGACCATTTTTGGAGAGTGTGTGCTGTGTTATAGTAAAATTACTATTATGCCCCTAAGTTGAGGTTTTCGAGAACCATGTTGTTTTATGTATTAAACAAGGTTAGAAAGAAAATATGCATGACAAGAATGAGAGTCGGGGAATATGGATTATGTGGTATGCATAATGTAAGAAATTATAATAATGCCCCTATTATGAGATTTGTGATGAATGATGTTTTATATACTTTCCGTTGTGTTAGAAAGGAGGATGGACTATTGTAATCTGTGCTCTAAGTGATTGATGGATGTTATCTCCCTGTTGAGTTTGTTTTCTTGTATGTGTGAACGATATAAGTATGTGTTAGCTCCAAGTGTTTGACTATGTATTCTCCTTGTAGAGCGTGTTTATCTGCACAGAGCTAGGGCGTTAGAGTTAGGTTGGCTAGACAATGACCTAGGTTAAGACACATCCAATAAACTGAGCACCTTAGAATCGTGAGCGACGGTCAGATCCATCCTTGAATATTAAAGCAAATTAAGAGAAAATCCAAAAGAGGGATGGTGCTTGTAGCCTTTAGGCAATGGCTTTAATGATATCAAGAACTGCATGGTTCTTGGCTTTCCTAGCTACTTCCATTCTTTAAATCATTAATACACGTTGCAAGATAAAGACATCCAACAAAACCCTCTCGAAACAAAGAAACAAAATTCTTAATGTTGAAGAAGACATGAGAGAGATCATGCGAAGACACGAGAAGAAGAAGAAGAAGAAAACAAAGAAATTACAATTATTTCAGCAATTAAAATGGTTGAACTGGAAGGGTGGAAGGTGCATATAGAAGTGGGGTTGGTAGGTTACATCGGCCTGTTGGCTTTCCTATTCTGGTGGTGCAGTTGCAGACATCATTCAATATAATTACAACAAGCAGCCATATATTATATATATACCTGCCACACGCAGCTAACACAAAACACTGAAATCACGCCATGTGAATTCCAATAACAACAAAAATGTTAAAACCACTTTGTTTTTGCTCGCACAAGAAGTCAAACCAAAACAACCGTACATGTGATGCCAAAAACAAAGTAATGATAATAATAAAGGGACAATTTAAAGAAAGAAACCTAACTAGCCACATTTTCCCTCCATTGATTTTTTTAGCTCGTTTTGATCTCTTCACACTTTGGCTCGTTACGTATTGTCGTTAGTCACATGGTTTTAAGCACATCTGTTAGAAAGAGATTTTCATACCCTTATAAGAAATGTTTCGTTCCCTTCTCCAACCGATGTGTGATCTCACACTCCAAAGTTATGAAATTTCAACAAATATGGAAAAGAATCGAAAATTGGTTTGGAAAAAGGGAAATTTTGACGAAGAAGTTGAATGCACAAGTGACAGCACGTGAGAGAGAGATTTTAGGAATTTTTGAGCTGCAAATAAAGCTAGCTCAGAAAGGCACAGATCATCCAAGTAAGTAACCACATGTACTTTAGGCAAGTAATACTTATAGGGATCGCTAGGATGTGCTCGCATGCAAGCATTCCTTACCTTAGGTGGTAAGAAAATGCTTGTTAAAGACTCCGGAAGGGCGTTTTTGGATGAGTATGAATTGTATGTATGTTATGGTAAAATTACTATTATGTCCTTATGTTGAGATTTATGAGAAACATGTGTTAGGTATCATGCTTAGCTAGAAAGAGAATATGATCACTAAAATACGAATTGGGCAAATGTGGATGAGTATGTTATGTATGATGTAAGAAATCACAAAAATGTCCTTATGATGAGATTCGTGATAAATGTTGTTTTATATGTTTTCCATTGTGTCAGAAAGAAGGATGGATTTCTTTTATCTGTGCTTCGGGTGATTGATGGATGCTATTTGTCCATTGAACTTGTTTGCTTGTATGTATGCATGATATAGTATTTGTTAGCTCCAGGTGTGTACTCCTTGTAAAACGTGTTTATATGCACAAAGCTAGGGCATTAGAATTAGGTTGGCTAGAGAATGACCTAGGTTAGGAGCCCTCCAACAAACTGAGTACCTTAGGATTGTGAGCAACGGTAAGAGTGTCTAAACCCTAGTGCTCCTAGATTAAGAAAGACTTGAGGAGTCAAAACAGAGCAACCTAGAGTCATAAGCCCGTGTTAAACCACCTAACTGCCTTAAGAAACCAATAAACCTTCTCAACTCTGAGATATGACCGGGCCAAATTTAAATTATGGATTAAGTGCTTAGGTGATCAATAGGTATCTCCATAACAAAGCATGCGTGAAAGAACTCAGTTAAGATTAGGGCACCACAGCTAATGCAATTTACACGTTGACCTAAGTCAAAATATTTCCAGTAGATCTAATACCCCAGAATCATGAGCGGTGATCAAAGGTCAAGATCTGAGTACACCTAGGGACTTGGATTAGCCCCAAAGAGCTAACTTCGAGTGTTCCAAAAATGAGAGATGAGATTTAAACCACCTAGAAGCCCCTAAGAACCTAGTAAACCTCCACGGAAACCAAGGATGACCAAGGTGGTTCTTCAGGCTAATAGTAGTGTGATAGTGTCTTCAAGCCCTCCACTGCCTTTCCTAACGAGCTAGGCTCAGGGTGGTTAGGTTAGTGTGAGATTCAGCTTCGTGGAATGGCCAGTGGTCTCTTGAATAGGGCAACTGTGCTGTAAACCCTTTCCTGAGAGGGGAGCGTAGGACCACATCTGATAACCTAATAGCTGGTTAGGACATGGGGATCGCATGCCCCAAACTTAGGTGACTTTATGATCCTTAGAGACGGGCCAGCCAACCTTACTTGGATGATGTTTAGACTAGAAATCACCATATTATCTCATCATAATTTTATGAGGTCTCGCCTCAATTAAGATCACCGGTCATTAATTGCGTAAGCGAAGTAAGCTTCCATGGTCAAAAGATCATAAAGATTGTAGCAACTCAGCAAGACAAAGGTAACCTCTAGACTGTTAGCAGTTGGTACGGTGTCAATAGAGCTTCCGCTTTCCTTTCCACTTTAGTACAAATATCGTCGAGTCAAGCCTAGGGTGGTTAGGATTGTGTGACCAATAGTTTAGTTGGATTGTCCTGCACAATGTCACAGTCAGACTTCTTCAACCTTGCGACATCGTGATCTTGGCACGCTCATGGCAAACCTTAAGGGGGAACTCAAGTCCCATTCACATTTTTCGCCCAAATTTGTGCCTTCATTGAACCGACAACGAGGTTTGTCTTCACCAACCGAACACAACTTGTGCAAAATCTAAACTTGTTCGGCCACACACGCCACTCATGCGTATATGTTCAATCGTGTGTGACACAACATCACATCTCATCGTCATCTAGGTTCCCAACAACATGACTCATGGATCGTGATGTCATTTCATGTTTCGGGACAACTCGACCATCTTGACTTACTTAGACACATCCGTTGGAAACTGACTCATGTGTCAATCTTCTCATCCCAACATTTCGAACATCCATCCATACGAATTCTCTTGAGGATCAGACTCTTCAAGTCCATGCTAAACCATTTGTGACATACGTTTCGGATTGCGGGAGCATAATCTAACCCTTGACACATGGGTTGGGGCAATACTGACACATTTGTTTCATCTGGTACTGTCCTTGAAAGACCATTTTCAAAGGAAGATGTCCGCGATGCTCGCTCACACTGTGTCACGTATGTGCCATAGGGTAGCTCGCTTAGGTCATAGGGTCCAGACGTGGTGGAGAGCCAACACCATGTCTCCCCCTAAGGTACATTTTGAGCATTTTCAATGCTTCTTGCATAGATGTCAGAGCGAACAGTCATTTGGTGTCGTAGAGCATCCGTTCGATGTTCGGTTGATACCAACTTTGGCAAGCATTCATATTTCATATGAACAAACTTTACTCCAAAGTCGTATCTCCAAATTTCCTTCAGAAAGCTGACTTTTGAGGTTAAGGATTGGGCCCTACCCAACCCTTTAACAAACCTATCTTTGACACTTGTATCTACTTGTTGCCCTTGTCTTGTTTATGCTTCATCTTCTCTTCAATGTCTACTTTGTGTGGTACATTAAATGATGCACCGTCCTTCTTAGTTGCATCATGGCACTTGTCTAGGCCCTCGCATGGCTGGATAGGCGCCACTTGAGGATTGCTGCTTCTCTTGTCGCAACATGAGGGTCATAACCTACTCTCTTCATAGTTAAATTATGACACACAACATATCTGTCCTAAGAGGGGAAATAGTATTATATGGTAGTCTTAGTAACTTGCAAACACAAAGGATCGCTCCCCCAACCTTAGGTGACTAGATGGTCTTGTGGATAGGGTTCACTAGCTAACCTCTCATGGATGATGAGAGCATGCTAGCACACACACCACATTGTCCCACCATAGATAGAGTTTTACGACGTAGCACCTCGACCCAGGACACTGGTTGCGTACTATTTAGGTAGAGCAGGCTACCTAAGTCTAAGAATAGAAAAAGTAGTTCCCATTTCATGATTTACCTGACATGAAATGTGAATGTTAATTGATATATTGATAGTGTTTAGATTTAGCTAGTTTTGTACTGTGAATAGAGAGAGTCATGGTTGTGTAAGCTACTAAATGCTACTATATGCATGAAAATGATTTTGCTATGTATTTAAAGTTTTCCAACGTTATTTTCCACATGAATGTTGATTTCAATGAAGCACCTAAACCACAAACATTATAAATGGATTTTTTTTCTCATAAAATTTTAGGTGAAGGCTCAATATGACATGATACAGTCATGTATGATATTTAGTGGTCATGGACTATGACAGGAGGCCAAACCAAGGGTGGGCATAAAATGACCAAAATGCCCCTATAATATATACCATTGGCTTATAACCAAAGTGACCTCTAAATGACATGAAGTTTGATGAGGAGCCTTTGTGTCATGGTTTAAAAGGATTATAGAAATTTATAAAGTAACACATGCATAGAGTCTTATGTCATGAAATTTGTGACCATAACACATGCATAGACTATAGGTTAGTATAAGGTATTTGTATTTAATTTTTACTTGTCTATTTTAATTTTTCCGTTAAGTTATTTTTAAGACCTTTTATTAAACATGTAATTTCATGATTATTTCCGCATAAAATAGTTATGTTATATATACCGTAGAGATTAAAGTTAGTAAAAATCTAGAGTCATTACATCTATTCTATCTGCATATATACTTACATGCTTCCTCAGAAAAATCATTACGATTACACCGATTTTGAATTTTGAATGAGAATAGAGATTTGAAGATTTCCCTAATTTGGATGCCATCATTTTTATCAAGAACATTTTCAATTTCATCAAATTGGGAGGTAAATTAAGATAAATTAAAAAAAGTTATATAAGGAAAGAAGTTTGGATGTAAAAAATGAAATTTAATTGGGTTGTTTTTAAGAAAGCAGTTTCCCCACTAGGGAGTTTGTTTGTCTGTTGTACAGTATTTTATATTTTTTACAGAGCGAAGGCATACGTTTTGTGTGGGTTTGTTGGAGCTTTTATGGAATCTGCATCCAAATAAATAAATAAAAAGAAAAGAAAAGAAAAGAAAAGAAAAGAAAAGGGGTTTGGGTTTGGGTTTGGGCGGAGAAAGCAGAGAGATGGAAGAATCAGGTTCAGAAGGAGGAAGGCGAAGGGGAACTCCAACAACAACATACTGCGTCACTGGTGCCACAGGCTTCATCGCCTCTTCCTTGGTTAACCTTCTTCTTCAAAGTGGGTATAACGTCCATGCCACTCTTCGACACCCAGGTTTGTCACCTTCTTTTTTATTTCTTCAAGGCCCCCCACCCTTTTTTTTTTTTTTTCAATGATGGGACTGTTTGTTTTTATCTGCTCCATCTCTGAATCTTACAAAATTTATTTAACTTTCAATTTTAGGAACAATTCAGGTACTTATTACACACCTGAAATCCCTTTTTGAATTAATCAAATTTTCAAGTTTACTTTTACGTGGTTTCTCAAATTTTGAATGATACGATCCGTCCCAATTTTGATCCATAAATAAACTAGATCGATTCTTCGTTCACATATTATATGATATAGAAGATGATGAAGTTTTTGATCCCGTCAATTTGAACCATCAAATCCTAGTTTTAGGTTGGATAAGATGTTATATTTTTTACTCGAATGGCAAAATTTTGAATATCAACGCCACATGTACTTATGTTATTCAAAATAAATTTTTAGATGTTGTTAAGTACTTAATAAAAAAAAATTTGTCGTCGGTGCAGCAAAGTCTTTAAAGCTATTGTCTTTATGGATGAACACGGACCGTTTGCAACTGTTCAAAGCCGATCTACGAGAAGAAGGAAGCTTTGATGAAGCTGTAAAAGGGTGTGATGGTGTATTTCATGTTGCTGCTTCCATGACTTTCAATGTTGATCAACAGGACAATATTGGTAAGCTCTTTTTAATATAAGAAGATGACATAATTGAATGAAGCAAAGACTTACGTTTTCCTTTTAATAACTTTTGAAGAGGAATATGTCCAAACAAATGTGATCAACCCGGAAATTAAGGGGACCCTCAACGTGCTTAAGTCATGCATGAAATCTAGATCAGTGAAGCGAGTCGTTCTCACGTCGACGATTAGTACTCTCACTGGTAAAGATGTAGATGGAAAACGAAGGTGTTTCGTTGATGAATCATGTCAAACTTTTGTAGATCAAGTTTGGAAGAACAAACCAAGTGGCTGGGTAAGTGACGTATCATCATTTGGCTAATTTGAAACTCTACTCTAACTCTAATTCTGTTTGGTTATTATAGGTGTATGCACTTTCAAAGCGTCTAAGTGAGGATGCAGCATTTAAATTTGCATCTGAAAATGACATTGATATCGTTTCAGTAATTACAAGCACAGTTTCTGGTCCATTCCTTACTTCCAATGTCCCATCAAGCGTTCAAGTTCTCATGGCGCCAATAACAAGTAAAAATCTTTCTACATTTTATTTTTTTCATTCTACTGCATAAATAAACTAGCCAAAATATATTTGTTATAAGTATGGATAAAAGATTAAATTTATTATCTTGAAGCAAATTACATGAAATGAAATGATGAACCTAATCAATTCTATAGGAGATCCCAACTTTCTTAAGATTATATCGACGGTGAACGAAAGAATAGGATCAGTTGCAGTGGTTCACACCAGCGATATATGTAGAGCTCACATCTTCCTAATGGAGAACACAAAGGCCAAAGGACGATATCTATGTTGTGTCGGAAGCTATACATTGTCAGAGTTGACAGAACGACTATCACGACACTGTCATGTGAAGTTGGAAAGGTAGTATTTGATTCGAGCACGAAAATTGGATGACGGGATGTAGGGAAATTGACATGGGTTTGTTGTTTGTTGCGCAGATGTGTTGATGAGAAGCAAAATTGGATGCGTTCTGAGGTTGGAAACAAGAAATTGAAAGATTTGGGGTTTGAGTTGGAGCATGGAATAGATGATATAATAAAGGACACAATTAGTGCTTGTGTTGAATGTGGCTTTATATCTCTTACTTAGAATGAATTTGGGTTTTGTATGGCTTACAATGAACGGCAACAAGTTCTTTTTCAAGTTCTTAATTAAGTTATAAATTAACTGAATTATAAAGCTAATGAATTTGATACTTAAATTAAAAATTGGGTTTGGGCTCAACATTTTCTTTGGCCCAACTTCCGACAATGGACTTTAGGTTAAATTGGACTTTGGGCTAAGTCGTGTTAAACCCAATTGACTTTTGGCCTAATCATCAAGTGGCTTAAGACATGCGTGATGTTCCATATTGGTTGGGGAGGAGAATAAAACACGGTTGATATGCGTGATGGACATGCATGATGTCCCAGATTGGTCGGGGAGCGGAACAAAACACCATTTGTAAGGAATTGAAAACTTTTGCTAGTAGATATGGTTTAAAGAGCCTCGAGGGATTCTAAGGGTAAGTCCGGACAAACATAATTTTTTTTTCCGGTAAATAAAAATCTTAATAAATTAGTGTTAAAATATTCAAAACTAACTAATTTATTTTTATTAATATGTGTTGAAAATATATTTATATTCAGCTGGACGGAGACTTATGATGAAGAATATAATCTGTCACTGACCCATTAATCTATCGGATAAAAACGTTCTCCACTCCCTTTCCACCTAAGTAGGAAATTATGGTGTTAATATTAGGTGGAGAGGCATCTCGAATGGAGTTCTCATGCATGAAATTACATGGTGCCAACCAAACATACCTCATCTAAATCACTATTTCCAATAAAAGGGAGAAATAGTCAAACTTCTCAAATATTAACACTATAATTTTATACTCTTTTATCCATTAATAAATATATATATATATATATATATATATATATATATATATATTATCTTCATTGTTCATTTTTAATTAATTAACATAAAATAATTCTAAGTAAATCTCGCCCTTTTAGAAGAAAATAGCAAATTCAGCTAAAAATATAAGAGTAAAAAATGTAATATTTTAAACTTAAGGAACAATAATCGTAATACTCCTAACATCCATGTACTCCAACATTTTTAGATTATTTTTTAGTTTAGTAATTATAGAGCATCGACCATAATAATCGATCATTTTTCTTATAGTGTAGATCATCTTAGTTTTCTAATATCATCTGACTCGATTAATTAATAAAACTATCCAATTTAGTAATAAATTGCTATTTTTTTTTTTAATGTAAATTTAACATTTGATTCTTTTATTTATTTATAACTAAACCTAAAACTTCAAAGTTCCCAAAATTTTAACGTGAAACACATTTTAAATGATAAAAGAGAATATATTTTAAATTAAAATATTCATTATCCACATCTGTAACATTATTTTTATTTGTGTTTGTAGTTTTTTT
Source organism: Cucurbita moschata (assembly GCF_002738365.1). Lineage (NCBI taxonomy): Eukaryota > Viridiplantae > Streptophyta > Magnoliopsida > Cucurbitales > Cucurbitaceae > Cucurbita > Cucurbita moschata. The sequence goes on from NW_019268567.1 coordinate 205,355, forward strand.
TTTTTTTAATGCTTGACATTATTATTATTTATTTTTTATTTTTTTTTGTCTATAACATATATCTTCAATAATTGAGTTATGCTTCATTTAATTTAATTTAATTAATTAATTAATTATTATTATTATTATTTTCGGGTATACTTGTTGACATATACCATCAATATTGAATATTTCAATTTATAAAAATATCCGACGATAAGATATTTCACTTTATATTTGTGACATCTCAAATCGGTCGAAAAAGAGAACATGTGAAAACTTCTCACGACCAGACATGTTTTAAAACTGTGAATCATTTCATAAAAGAACGTGAAAACCTCTCCAGAATCTCACTTATATGTTATAAACTAAAATAGACCCTCGAGTTAAATGATTATAATATGCCCTTTGAATGGAGAGAGAGAGGGACCGTGGGCTTCTCGCATATAGCCCTTTTGCACCAAACCTATAGGCTGTTCTGGACGGAGACATGCAACAAAGACAGCCTCAAATATGCTTCCGCCACCAACAATATGACACAGACACTGACACGGACACGCCTGAAACGCCCTCCTCCTCTCCTCACATCATTTTGGATTTTGAATTTTCTACTAAAATTCCCACAATAATTTGCTTCATGCTTTGCAAATTACCACAAAACATGGAAGCAAAGCTCTAGGATTCAACAAATAAAGCTCTTCTATATTTGAATGCAACCCAACTTTCCCCGCCAATGAATCAAACCCCGTCTGTCCAGCCATTTCCTGTATGTTCTCCAATGGCCTATGAACTCTCCCTGCAATCACCCTGCATACAATCATCGCCTTCCTCGTTATCGCCTCGTCCCATCCCGACATCTCAATCGAGCTGAATGCTCTTGCACTCGTAGAAGTTGTGAACACGCCTATCCCTTCTTTCATCTCTGTCTTTGCTGAGAACCCATTGCGTATGATTCTGCACACGCAGCATTTCTCCGATATGCAGAGGCTGGAGGAGCCATTGAGGCCAAGTGAGCACGCGACCGTCGTGCCGTAGAATCGCAGCAGCTCGTTCCCGTCTGCAATGCACCGTGGGTGCTTCTTTGGGAGCTTGCTGGCTTTCATTTTGACTGTCTCACGATACTCCTCGAATCGGGCTAGTGTTCGTTGCATATTGTGAACTTTCACCACTCTTTCTATTCTGCCACTTTGATTCTCTGATTTTAACCAGCTTGTTCTGCATATTATCTCCACGATTTTCCTTGATGAATCTCCTTCCACAAGCTCTGTTACTGCAAATTTCATGAGTTTTAGATTTAAAACAAATACGCAGAAAATTGAATTCAGAATTTTTGTTGCATACCAGCATGATTTGAAAGATGATGTGCTTCAGCAGAATCCCATTTGTTGAACTGCTCGCCACATTTATGGCAAGTAACCGTCGAACAAAACCCATTCCCAATATCCTCTGTTTTCAAAGAGACTCTGTTCCTCACTCCGCCGCCGCCAGATTTATGAGAGCTTCCGAATCCGTCTCTTAATGGGAACTTTCTCGAAGAAGGCCTCAATGGGTAGGCACCGGGGCCGGGTGTGCCTGGTGTCAGAGTGCCGACGAAGGTGGAAGCGGTGTTAGCACCGGCGTGAGGATCGGCGGCAGGTACATCTTGGGGGAAACCGGTATGGAAACCGGTGATTTTGAGCTCGCATCTAGAGTTGTTGAGAATGACTTGGTGGGTTATTGGGTTGAGAAAGTCGCTGCTGCCAATGGATCTTGGACTGCAACTTGGGGGCTTGTCGAAATGCCTCTTGCTGGTGCCGCCATGGATGACGTCTTTGAGATTTGCTATGGACCTTGAACAACCTGATCTGCCTCCTCCCCCTGTTTTTCTGGTCAAAATTGAACCCAAATTCTTTCTGGTTTTTGGGTCATGGACTTCTGATGGGTCTGATTTGCAGTACAAAGATTTCTTCAAGGACACCCAAACTGTTGGCATATTTGATTTTCTTCACAGATAACAAAACCCCATTTCTTCAAAGATCACTATTCTCTTGAGCTACAAGGAAGAGATTTTTTTTTTTTTTTTTTCCCTTTTTTGGGCATTTTGGGGGGAGAATTTGGAGGGGATGTGGGAGATTCAACGCAAATTCCTGGATCTCTTTTGTTTTCATTTATGATGATAGGCTCGTTTTTTAAAAAGTTTTTTTTTTTTTTTCTGGACCTTTTGTAAATGATTTTAATATAAGTAGGGGGTGAAATTACCTTTATGCCTTTGTTCATAGGGTAATGTGGTGGAGAAGTACCCCAAGTCATTTTGGAAATATTTTACCCAATTGAGGATAAAAAAGGTTAGAATGATTTTTTTTTTTTTTTTTTTGATAATTTATAATATTTTCCTACTTCCGTTAGGACATTTAAGTAATACTGATTTATTTAGACTCTAAGACCAAGAACATTTGGTCCAAATAAGTTTAGGAGCATCGAGTTGAGTCTAAAATTATAAGTGAGCTTATTGTTGAAACGGATGTTAGGAATCATAGATCTTCACAATGATATGATATTGTCTTCCTTGAGGATAAGCTCTCATGGTTTTGCTTTAGATTTCCTCAAAATGTCTCATCCCAACAGAGATAGTATTATTTGATTATAAACCCATGATCGTTCCCTAAATTAGACGATATGGGACTTTCATCCAACACCTCCCCTTGAACAAAGTACGTCTCCCCTTAATCGAGCCTCGACTCCTTTTTCTTTTGGAGTCTTTGTCATTTTTTACTATGCCTTCGAGGAGCCTCGATTCCTTTTTGTTTTGGAGTCCTTTGTTCGACATTTGAGAATTCTATTGACATGGTTAAGTTTAGGGCATGGCTCTGATTTCTTGGAATCACAGATCTCCACAATAGTTTGATATTATCTACTTTGAGCATAAGCTCTCAAGGCTTTGCTTTGTGCTTCCTCAAAATACCTCATATCAATGGAGATAGTATTCTTTGATTATATGAATAATACGTAACTTGTAGTCTATGTATATGTTATTATTTATGATATAATATTCTAATGTATTTGTTGCAATGTATTGATTTCATGTTTATTGATTCAGGTTTTGTATGTTAATACATGGCCTTGCGAGAAACCATATGTATCATGTATGATAAGCATGAATGAAATACCACTGAATATGGATGCAAGTCTCATAGAAAATTTAGTATTTTGTGCATTATCTCATTGAACCATGATTCTTAATGTAAGGTCTCATGCATGTTATGTGTCACACAAGCATGGATTACTCCTCCAATATGTTACATATGAACGTTACACCACGATATTATAAGCACTTTTTTTTTTCTATTAATTATCAACATGGTGAATGTGTGCTAGCCCATTGTCAAACATAAGAGTTACATATACAAGTCTGCCTAATGGGTTCATGTGCACATAAAGGAACTGTTATAAGGAATCACTACGAGGGGAGTAAGATTCAGATTATCTTGTTGATCGAATATCTCAAGGCAAGAACATTGTTTGAGATTCGAATCACTCCAAAAGCAAGATCGATCATGTCTAGCTTGGATGATTCTTGTTGATCAAATATCTCAATGCAAGAACACTTGTTTGAGATTCGAATCACTCCACAAGCAAGATTGATCATGTCGAGCTTGAATGATTCTACATGCAATCTAAACTGCATAGAATTGCAAAGAAACTTAGTCATTAGCTAAAGAAAGCACAAATATTTTTTTTACTACATTTTCCGAGTCTACTTACAAATACAACATGCATGGCTTTATATAGCTTCAAAATGAAACTATTAAAGACATTCTGAGAATTGTAACATTCATATTTTATGGTCATATTTAACCATGATGTAAATGTAACATGAAGTAAATAAAATGTTTTAAAATACATTAATGAAATACAATAACTCTAAAATACTCTAAATTGTAATTCACTCAAACTTTATAACAATGAAACTTCGTTCTTCTTCCATGTGACATGAATTGAAATATTTTTTGATAATTTTAACAACTTTTTCTTCGTATCTTTATTGAAATAATTGTATGATTGATGTTTTTTTCGTATCAAACTAAAAGACGGAGAGAATTGAAGGAAGATTCAATCAACCCCTTGTTGCATCTAGAAGATGGAGGGAATCTCAGCACCAAAAGGGGGAAAGTGCCAAGAATTTGAATTTTAAGAGGGTAAGATCGTGTTGACTCGTGAAGAGAGGGGCATGAATGTCTTTTCACATTAATGAGGTCCAGAAATATATATATATATATATATATATATATATATATATATTTGAAAATGGGTTAATTAAAAAAAAAAGAAAAAAAGAAGAAAGAAAACAAAAATGACAGTTCATTTATTATTATATTGGGAACTCCAAAACCATGAGCCAAAGGAAAACATCTTCCATGTGTGCTCAAAAAAAGAACAGTGGAATTAAAATTTAATATATTTGTACACATGGAGACAGAGGAAGAGAAAAGGATAGAGCGAAGGGCAAAGTGTTTTTGATTAATAAGTATTTCACAGGTCGGAGGGATCCTACATTATGCCCCATGTTAAAGTAACCAACCTCGAGTTATTTGACCTGTGAGAGCACTTAGGAGACTCGCCAACTCATCCTTAATCGTATACTTGCCCCGAGGAGATATGTTGTGCATGGTAGTGTCAATTATAGGATCACTCCTATGACTTCTATGGTAATGTGGAGACTAGTAATCGAGCCATTACCTCCTATGAGTGAACCTACCTCCTATGAGTGAATCTGTTATAGTGACTGAGGGTTCACAATTTATCGTAGTAATTTTATCTGAGCACAGTTATGTGTCATGGAAATAATCAAGGGATTTTTAACTATTCATTGGTCATGGACTTTTCTACCGGTGTAATGGTATACATGAGTGCAGAAGATTGGTAGGCACGCGAGTCTTAGAATGACATGATGTGGCTTATTAAGGAATTACCATAGTGACCTAGTAGCTTATTAGTTTCAAACAATGAAAGGTCGACCTTATTGATACATGATACTTGAGTATGTGACATGAACCATAACAATTCAATATAACTAACCAACTTACCCTAAGACTCCATGGAGATTCCAAAGAAGTATAAAAAAACTCTAAGTACGAACTATCGTGAGACAATAAAAACTTAAAAACACTCGTATATGAGATATTACGAAATGAGGGTCAATAATTCAATAAAGACATCGATAGGTTAGTACTCAAGGAACGAAAGGGACTCACTTTTCAAATTTTAGATTTTTTTTTAGTGAGATAAAGTTAGATTTTTTTTTAGTGAGATAAAGTGAAAAATATATTGAAAATGACAAATGTGTAGTGGGGGTTGAGATAATAAATTCTTATCATTGTGTTGAGGTGCCTCCCACCGTGTGTTAGGGTCCTACATTTTTTATTGTGCGGCATCGTGATCTTGACACGCTCACAATTAGTCTTAAGGAAAATTAAGTTTTATATATATTTTTTGCCCCGATTTTGTAGCTTCGTCGGACCTTAGGCGAGGTTTGTCTTCGCCAATTGAACATTGCTTGTACGGAATCCAAGCTTGTTCAACCACACACACCACCTGCGCGTGCATGTTCAATCATCTGCGACACATCCGACTTGCCTCTACACTAGGCTAAGTCATTCAGCTTGACCATGCCTCTACTCGGGCCAAGATCTCTCAATACAACATCACATCTCATCTTGTCATCTCGATCCCCATCGACATGGTTCATATGTCTTGGTGTCATTCCGAGTCTCAAGATGTCGTCGGCCATCACAACTCGTTCGGTCATGCCACTAGCCCACGTGTCGCTCATATCATCGGGATTTCCCGAACATCCATCCATCCGGGTTCTATCGAGGCACTGGCCCTCCCATGCCCATGTCGTGTCATTTACGGATACCGTGCTGGATAGCGGGTGTATGTAGCAACCTCCAACACGCAGGCTGGGGCACAATACCGGTGCACCCGTGCCGTCCGGTATTGCCCTTGAAAAACCCATTTCAAAGGAAGTCGCCCGAGACACTCGTCTCAACACGCTCGCCCACACTATGACACACGTATGTGCCACATGGTAGCTCACTTAGACCACATGGCCCAGGGGTGGTGGAGAGCTAACACCATGTTACCTCCTATAGTACATTTTGAGTCATTTTCAATTTTATAGGCATAGACATGATTTTGGTGAACTGTCATACGGTGTCGTGCATTTTCCATACGATGTCGTGCATTGTCCATCCGGTGTCCGATTGACACCAAACTTGGCGAGCATTCATATTTCATATGGACGGACTTAACTCCTGAACCGCATGCCTAAATTCTCTCCGCAACCCCGACTTTCGAGGTTAAGGTTTGGGACCCTACCCGACCCTTCAACAAGCCTATCTTTGCCTCTCTTGTCTATTCGATGTCTCTGTCTTGCTTATGTCTCAACTTGTCTTCAATGCCACACTTCATGTGGTGTGTTAGATGATGCACCGTTCTCCTCGGTCGCATCATGACACTCGTCTAGGCCCTTTACATGGTCGGATGGCGCCACTTAAGGGTCGCCGCTTCTCTTGTCGCAACGTGTGGGTCACAACCTACTCTATTCATAGTTAGGTTGTGACATCTCCCCGACTTAACCTAGTCATCATCCTCGATGACATACATGGGGCACAACCATTGTTGGATTGTGACACCATGCTCTACCAATGATCTATTTAGACTATATATATATATATATATACATGTTTGAACAAATTATTTATTTAGGATAAATTTTAAAGTTAAAAAGATAATTTTAGTTTGATTAAAATTGTTTTGGGGTGAAATTAAGAATAAAATAAAAATATAAGGAGTAGAGAGAATAATAAAGATGAGAAATGGATGTGACACATTATTATGTGTTTTATTTTTTGTCATATTAGGAATAAGGGTGATGGGGCCATCAACCCTTTGTTCTTGGTTTTACATGTGAGTGGGTACTATATTCTTCCAACAACATCCAAATTACAAATTGACAATCAAATAAAGTTCTATTTTTCTTTATTACTTTATTTTATTAACAAATTGTTTGTTTGGTCAATATTGTTCCAACTCAAACTCACATTGATATACTTAAATGTCTCACTCTCACTCCCAAATATTCCAATCAAATTATTTATGTTTATTTCTAAAATCACCCAATCAAATTCCATTTTTATTAGTTTAGACTCATGTGTTCGAATATATTAAATACGTTGACCATTTGAACGCATTTAAAGTCGAATTATTCAATTTCTCTGTGTTTAATTGGTAAATTATACACTCACACATCGACCATTATTGATATCGACCATTATTCAATAATGTAGTCGTCTACTAGTTTTACCTTAATTTAATTTAATAGTGAGTTATGGGAAAATGATAATAATCATTTTTTAAAAATTTTCAAAAATTAAATTAATATTTTTTTACATTAAAAAAAAAAAAACTAGCAGAGGATTATGGGCTGAGAAAGGGTCCAAGAGCTATTGGGCCATGCATAAAATGGAAGGAGCTATGTTTTTTTTAATAAAAAAGTTGAAAGCCCGGCCCGCATTCAAACGGATCTTTCAGAAACGAGAAGGGCCCAAATGGACGTGGTAGGCCCAAGTACACTACAAATCGCAAGCGGTGGGCGAATCAAAGTTCAATCTATACCGTCCGCCGAATGGTAATCGAACGGTCATGGTAATGATCCGCGTACTTGCATTCTATTGGTTGGTCTAAAAATCGGTTCCTTATATATTACTCGCACACGCAACTTCCCATTTGTCATCCTTTATTTTTCGTTCAAAATATTCCTGAGTTTGAACTTCATCTCTTTCTGTATCCAAATTTCGACAAATCAATGGCGGGAAGAGGCAAAACTTTGGGATCTGGAGCGTCGAAGAAGGCCACTTCAAGGAGTAGCAAGGCCGGCCTTCAATTTCCCGTCGGTCGTATTGCTCGTTTCTTGAAAGCCGGTAAATACGCTGAACGAGTCGGTGCTGGAGCTCCGGTTTACCTCGCCGCCGTCCTCGAATATCTTGCAGCGGAGGTATAAACACTTTCTCCAGTTTCTAATCCTGAATTTTGTCCTATTTTGGATTCGCGTTCAGTTAAGAATTTCTTCCTGAAAATTTCTAGGTTCTGGAATTGGCTGGAAATGCCGCAAGGGACAACAAGAAGACTAGAATTGTGCCTCGCCATATCCAGCTTGCTGTGAGGAACGACGAAGAGCTGAGCAAGCTTCTTGGAGACGTAACGATTGCGAATGGCGGTGTTATGCCTAACATTCACAATCTGCTATTGCCGAAGAAGGCTGGTAGTTCCAAGGCGTCTGGTGGTGAGGATGAATCCTAAATTAAATGAAGAAACGTGGTCGAGGTGTTCAGATCTGGAATTTAGGTTTTGTTAGCTTTGTGTGCTTTACTTTAATGTGTTCTTAACTTTAATCAAAGAGCTGATGTGAATACGATCAATCTTCTTCGACAATTGTGGATTTCTTTTTCTTCCGTTTGAATTTTGATTCACAATTGGAATTGGAATTGGAATTGGAATTCTTTGGATATCTTGCTTCGCACTTTACCAAATGGCCTTATAGGGAACTGTATTAATTATCTTTTTCGTTTTTCTTTTTGAAGATTCAATTTCTTTTTTGTGAACTGTGAATCTATTCTGTTTTAGGTTTTGGCGCTTCAAATGTTCATCTGAATTTGGGGGAAGAACAATGCGTTTCAAATTAAGGCAGTGTCTAGTTTTTTTGGGAATAAATTTAGAACGAAAATTCATACTAGTTTTCTTGCTTCACTAAAAATCAAAAAACAAAAAACAAAAAATGTAGCTTTTAGAAGCTTGATTTGATCCTCCCATCAATTTCCTTAAAAAACTCGTTAAAAAACTTTAATTTGGTGTATAACTTTGTGTTTAAAGAGTTAATAGACATAATTGATGTATTCTAATTTATGAAATATAAAATATAAAATTTTATTTAACCTAAAATATTGTAGGTTAAAAAATTTATTAGAAATTTATAAAATATAGAATGTTTGTTCACATAATAAATTTATTAGATGAAGTATAGTTCCCAGAGTAAAGTCTTTATTTTGCACATAATAAACATTTTTTTACCGTTTATTTTGCACATAATAAACATTTTTTTACCGTTTATTTTGCACATAATAAACATTTTTTTACCGTTAGTACTATGTTTAAAAAATACTCTCACATCCTAAAAATACAAAAAAAAAAAAAAAAAAAAACTTTTTTTTCAACCACGATTAAGTCTAGATTTTAAATTTGATTTCTCGCATGCCAAGGGATCATACGTGGGAAGTGATCATATGTGCTACACTCCATTTACACATTTCATATTATTTTAAATTTTAAATTTTTTGTAATTGAAATTAATTTTTTTTATATGATATACAAATTAAAAATAATACATAAAAGGGCCAAAATCGATTAGTTATTAAGAAGTTTACGCTCTACCATATGAGCTACACCCCATGTACAAATATTCTAATATTATATTATTGTAAACAAATCATAAATCATGAAGGTGCAAATAATTGTACTTGTGGTGTCTCTTGCATGCGAAGTGAAAGCTCTACCGTGTGAGCTATACCCATACTTACAAAACTAATTGTAATACTTAAACTTGATAGGTACGAACTCTTCTACTTATAGATTTTAGGAACTGAATTCAAGATGTGGTAGAAGAGAAAAATGCTAAAAATATACTCAGAGACTCAAGAAGAATATAAAACAAAATAGTATAAAATAGTATATACTTTACAAAAGTTGCTCAACAATCGAAAATTCATGGAGGTGCAGGGACCCCGTGCCTCTCGCATGCAAAGCGAGCGCTCTACCATATGAGCTACACCCCATATGCAAATATTTTATTATCTACACATAATTTTACGGTTTATATATTAGTCATTTTTTTTTGCAACTTACGTAGATTTCAAAAGAGAGATAATTTTATGGTTTATGACTTATGTGGTAGGATTATTTTCCAAGTTAAGAAAGACTAGTTCCTAAAAGTGCACAACCTAAGCCCTAACTTACGAGGAGACTCAAACAGTATATCATATGTTTTCCTCATTTTGGTTGGAAGCTCTGCTTTGCAGGATGTTAGAACCCATGCAAGAGAATGTCAGCGCAACCATGAGACCGAATTTAAATTCTAAATTCTAGACATAGGTATACACTCACATTCATGTGGTTTACTAACCATGTTACCTAGTAGGTCTCCCGGGAAGACTGTTTTAGGACCAAAATTAGTACTTTGCATTGTGTGTAGACCGTGGGATCCACTCTCTTTTAACCTATCAAAGAATGAGGGATCATGCAAGTTCATAAACTTGGACTAGGCATCAAACTAATCAAGCTTTATGAACTCAAAATCTGTCACTCAAAATCTAAGACTGAGGGCCTTAAAAAATAAAAACCATGTTTATGACTTATTGTCAAGTTTAGAGTATGGTACTCTAGCATCAACCATGGACATGATTAGAGCATACAAGTAGGCTTCTCATTGAGTTTTATACACACTCTTGTTTTACATATTTTTCAAGTAATGACTAAACAACGGCGAAGGACGAGAGCAAATCTGGAGTAGGTGCCATAGAGAGCAAACCTATGATTGAGAGCCTCCACAAGTTTTATGCTTTTTTGTCTCGATTATATTTTGTATTCTTGTTTTCTAAATGTGGGTAATCTTGTGGGTAAATTTTAGGAACAAGTTTGAGAGGAAATGACGGAGAATTGCTCTTGAATTTGGAATAAAATCGAGAGTAGGTAGGAGACCCAAAATCTAAATGGCATGCGAAGCGAGCGCTCTACCATATGAGCTACACCCCCGTACATTAAAATTATGATAGTGATGATATTTTAACACTCTCTCAACACTTGGTCACACATATTCTTCCTTCAAGATTTTCTCTCAATAAAATAGTAGTGCACCTTCACATACTTTGTTCTAGCATGAAACATCAAATGGTCTACTAGATGAGCCGGAGATTGGTTGTTGCAATAAAGTGATATTAGATAGTCAACTTTCTGGAGCAAATCATGAGTTTTAGCCATCTACTTTCTTGAGTTTCTCCACTTGCTGCTTTACTCTTCTGTAGTTGAAAATCATATTATTGGTTGTCTTTTGCTTCATTAATAAATATTTTCCTAACCGAGCTTGAACACATACCTAGTGGTTGATCTTCGGGCATCGTGGTCTACTGCATAGTTGACATCATAATATCAAGCTAGTTTGCCGTCTTCACATCTTTTGCACAAAAGATCATGGTCAATTGTGACATATTTCAAGGTTTGTCGAGTTGCATCCAAATGAGGCTTCTTCGGACTTTGCATGTACTGATTCATGACTCCAATTGAATTCTCAAATTCCTTCGATTGGTTCATGTAGATCTTCAAATTCAACTCTCCGTGTAAGAAAACATTCTTCACATCCATCTGCCATAATTTCCAATCTTTACTTACCCCAAGTGCTAGCAAGACTGATACAGCAGTGATCTTTGCCACTGAACTAAATATTTCATCAGAGTCTAGTTTATATTGTTGAGTAACCCTTGAGCTACAGGTCTAGCCTTGTACCTCTGAATTAATTCATCATGGGGAGACTTTATTTTGTAAACCGACCTGCAAAAGATTTGTTTGACATCTTCTAGTCTTGACACTACTTCCTAGGTTTAATTTTTCTCCAAGGGGATACATTATTTCTCCATTGCCTTTTGCCAAGCCATATTTTGTGATCCTTCTTCATACCTCTCTAGCTCTTTAACTTCGTATTCCATACTAGCTGCGTCGACAAAATTTGGATTTGACTTTAGGATCTTTCTGATCTGACTGTCTATGTCATTCAAGTGTCATTTTCTTTTCGTTAGGTTTACTTTCGAGCCTTATATTTTGTTAATTTTTTAACCAAATGAGCTAAAATCTCTTCTATTTGATCTATGATATGTAGGACTACAATTTTTGTGAACGAATCGAGAGAAGATCACCCTTAAATCATGCTAAAATTATCGAGTTTTAGAGGGGTCAGCCATTGTCATTTCACAGTAAGGGTAAGGTTGGAGGTTGATGATGGTGACGCCTCTGAACCTGCCATGTTATACCGTTTTCATTTTTCTTACCATTAGCCATCGTTTAGATCGGTTAACCTATTTTAGACCCATTATCATTACGATTTTTTATGTTCCATAAAATATATTCAACTTGAGGCCTACCCAACAAATTTGAGGAAGAACTAGTTTCAAAAAGCTCATGAAAAGTGATTTCCAAGGCGGTGAATAGGTAAACAACTACACTAAACTACCATTACTCACTGTTCGGACCCATTCACCCATTTTTAGACTAATTCTCACAATGATTTTTAAGCTTCTAGAAAATAGACTTAATTTGGAAGCTACCCAAATACCTAGGGAAATTGAGGAAGAAATAGCTAAACCTAGAAACGTGTATAGTTTACAACTTTATAATTTTCAATTGCATGTTTGAGAATTCTGATAGTCTTAACATGTTTACGAGCTTCCCAACATACCCTAGTTGATTTTTATCCCTTTTATCGAGCATGTTGGGCATGAAATATGTTATGATTGTCATTCGATGCATGTTAGAGGGTCGGAAAACCCGTTTATGCCAATTATACTTTGAAACAATATATCCAATCAATTTTTAAATATCAGAAAATATCACCTACTACTTACCCAATAAATATTTTAAGGGAAAATCGAAGGAACTGTTCCATAAAATAGAAACAAACTCTAGCCTTGGATCAAGCAAGGTTCGCAAATATTGATCAAGAACTTACCTTGGATCTGGGAATGAAATAGAAATTTGATTAGCTGAAGTTGATTTTTCTTTACTCGAGTCACCTTTCATTCCCATAGCTTCATTTTGTACGAAAAAGCCAGGTTGTTTCGGTTGCGACAAACGAATTTCACACCCTAACATCATAACGACCGATGACATTGTCGGTCGATCGTTAGGACGTTGTTGAACACACAACAAACTGATATTGATACATCTCAATACCTCCGAAATGATGCACGTTTCTCGAATGGCTTCGTCGATCAACTCTTCGGGATTCCCTTCTTTCCACAAACGCCATGCCTACCTTACAAGAAATGAAGAACATACATTTTCCCAATCAAAGAACTTGAAGAGAAGTATGGTAAACAATTCAACCTTGGAACTTACATATGCAATAAGATTTTGCGCATTCAAGTGGCAGAAACCTCTGCTTTTTGTTCCACTAATGATCTCCAACAACAAAATGCCATAGCTAAATGCATCAGATTTTACTGAGAATTGTCCATCAAAAGCGTATTCGGGTGCCATATATCCGCTGTGGAATATATAAATTTTAAAAGCTTGAATTCAAAAAAGCAGAAAACAAGATGTTTGAGGAAATATCGAGGATCTCTTACTAAGTTCCAACCACTCTTTTCGTTCGTCCTTCGGTTTGATCTTCACCGCATGTTTTAGCCAGCCCAAAATCAGAGATTTTTGGATTCATATCCATATCAAGTAAAACATTACTTGGCTTTAAATCTCTATGTATAATCCTCAATCTAGAATCTTGATGAAGATACGTGAGTCCTCTGGCAATGCCACAAATAATATGGTATCGTTGTGGCCAGACTAATAATTGACGTTGTGTTCGATCTGTCAATTTCAATTTTATGTCTAGTAAAAGTCGAGATACGATACGATGAAACAAAAAGATTGAAATTTGAAAGCGGTTCTTACCAAATATAAACAAGTCCAAACTTCTGTTTGGCATATACTCATAAACTAGCATTTTCTCGTCTCCTTGAATGCAGCAACCAAGAAGCTTTACAAGATTTCGATGTTGAAGTTTTGCAATAAGGATTACTTCGTTCTTAAACTCATTCATTCCCTGTCCAGAACTCTGTGAAAGTCTCTTTACTGCAATCTCTTGTCCATTTGGAAGCTTACCCTGGAAATTCAAATTTTTGTATATATTTCTGATTTGAAAAGAACAAAAAGTGCAGGTCAAATGAGTTAACATTGAGAGAAATACCTTATAAACTGGCCCAAAGCCACCTTCTCCTAGCTTATTACTGACCGAGAAGTTATCTGTGGCGCTATTTATCAAGGATAGATCAAACAAGGGAAGCTCCAGGTCTTCACCTTCTATTTTGTCATGATCATCTGCAATTTTAAGGTTTTGTCAATCTTGACATTTATATTGAGTAACATTGACTGAATTAAGATGGTTTCAGTGGAATGATCTTGATTAAAAAAAAGTAAAGTTAGATTTCAACCACGTCTTTATGCGTAGATGTTAGGAATCATGACTCTCCAAAATGGTACGATATTGTCCATTTTGAGCATAATCTCTCGTGATTCATTCCCCAAATTAGCCAATGTGAGACTCCCTCCCAACAATCCTCATCTCGAACAAAATACATTATAGAGCCTCCCCTAAAGCCTATGGAGCCCTTGAACAAAGTAAATACTTGAGTCACTTTTGACTACACTTTCGAGGCTCAGAACTTCTTTGTTCGACATTTGAGGATTCTATTGACATGGTTAAGTTAATGACATAGCTCTAATACCATATTAGGAATCATAACTCTCCACACAATGGTATGATATCATCCACTTTGAGCATAAGCTCTCATGGCTTTGCTTTGGGCTTCCCCAAAAGATCTCATACCAATTGAGTGCTTACTTATAAACCTATGATCATTCCCTAAGTGGGACTCCCTCCCAACAATCCTCAACAGTTTGATCGTTTCTTAGTTCTCCCGTTCATCAATATCCATTGAAATAAGAGTATTTTAGGGTGATAAATGCATTATACGATGATGGTTTAAGAAGTAATTACCTTTGAAGGTTGATCTCCTTTTGAAAACGTATAAGCATATGAAGATGATAGCCAAACCTAAGCCGGCAGCAATCACAACCAAAGCAATCTTCAGCTTAGGACTCAATCCACCAGTTTTGCGTGGCTCCCTAAGCTTGACTTTTCCCCATCGAAGAAAAAGTAAAACAATTAGCATATTAGATTGAATTCAATGTTTATCTTTTGAATCAATGTTTACCTAAATCCGATGCTAGCCTTCTGATATATAAATCCTGTCCTGCATCCGGGATCAACTTCAAGTCAATTAGATTACCAATCCATAGGCCACAGCCACTGCCGCTGCCACCGCCACTGATATTTGTATTAGCATAAGCCATACAAGAACAATTTCTCAAGCATTGTTGCTTGCACTCTTCAAGATTCATGCTTCTGTTCATCGAAGCATGCGTTGTGTCTGGTAATTTCATCTGGTTGAGCGGTGCAAACCCAACTTCATCACCACAATTCATCACTTTGATTCGTTCACAACCATCCGCAAATTCCCCTGCCTTCCAACTATCAGGTGATTTTGGCTTAAACCCTTCAATACATTTACAAGATGGAGTTACCCTTACATCACAATATCCAAAGGGGCCACACATGGCATAATTGTCACAGAAATCTCTTGGTGATGAAGTGTGAACTGTCCACCGACTCTCAGCTGTAGACCACAAATACATGGCGCGGCTGTAATCGGATTGGTTCATCACCGCCATCACTGTATGAGACTTATTTACAACAGCATATTGGTAGTAAACTTCATCCTTATTTGAAACAAAGCTTTGCCAGGAGTAATTTTGGGGATTTTCATCGTCGGTATTCCGCAGCGCAAGATTTCCAGTGTCCAATAGTTGGAGTACCCCATTGGGGACTTTTCTCAGTAACCTTGCGGACCAAACAACGGCGGTGGAATTGTGGGTAGTGAGCGCCAGATTACCTGTTGTAAGATTCATCACCAGCACACCAGATGAATCATTAATTGGGGCTTTCCTGTTCGCCACCCAAACGGAGGTCGGACCTCGGCGATTCTTAAACCAAATTCCCAAATAACGATGGCCCGAAACACCAGGAGTGAAGAAACCCAATTCGAAGATTCCATTTCTGGAGACCAGAGTATACCCATCTCTGAGATATGGGTTTTGAGCAGTCAAGGAATCAGTGGCAACGGCAGAGGTGAAGAGATAAAAGACCAAGTTAAAGACCAGGATTGGTGGAGATAAAGAGCCCATATCGATGGAGCGACTATGAAGAAGAAGAAGAAGAAGAAGAAGAAGAGGGTGTTATGGGTTGAAGGGAGTGGTTGCATACCAGACGGCATTATCCGATTGGGGTTGAGGATGACTGACTGATTTTTCTTCTGCCTTGACAATGGGGGCATCAACAAGGAGGAAATTGAACGGCTCCTCTGAGTAGATTTGGTCGTTGTGGCGGCGGCTGTGGGCCTGTGTACCCTGACCACTTGAATTGTGGGCATTATAAGTGGGAATGGACAGGCCAATAAATGTCCACATTTATTACCAATCAATTCACCCTCCACTTTCTCTATTAATTCTCGGGTAATTCACACAACAAGTACTCCAACAACTTTGAATCTAACATAAATTAACTCATTTACTCTATGGTTAAAGTTATACTCTCCGTATCATAAATTTTTTAATTAATATATGCTCCAACTTAAATCTTTCCGTTCATGGTAGACTTAACGATCACATATCACACTATTGTTAAATGTCAAATTAGACGACTTGAAAAATACAATTTTCTTCATCTCTTTTCAATTACGTGTTCGGATCCTTTCAAGATTATTATGTCGTATTTTGTTTACTAATTTATTTGAACATTATTGTTTACTAATTTATTATTGAGCTCGGTATTGATTCGATTTGTTTTTTTTTTATTATTTACACTTTCATGTTAATTTTATATTATTTTCTCATTTATTTTATTTTAGTTTTGATGGTACATTGGATGTATAGGTGATAGATCTTGTACTTTAGTATATTAGGTAAGTGATGCCAATATAAAATTAACCATATATTGTTTCATTAATAAACCGAATTTTTTGTGTATTTTTTTTATTATTGTTAAGGCGGGGGTTTATATGTTACTCACAACGACATAGAACAAAGTTACTATAATAAAATATTGATTTGTAGATCTAATTTGTGATCCCCGACTTTCCTGAACGCACCACATGTCGGGACAACAAAATTTGGAGAAAACCGTATGCCCATGAGAAATTTAACCTAAAACACGAGTGTCAATCACACCAATGAGAGCGTACCATGTTTCACGAAAGCAGTGCGCGTATCCCTCCTCTAATGCATAATGTACTCGCGTGTGTACCTGCTCATGGGAGATATTCCAACCACATGTGGTAGTGTGTGAGAGCATGTGCGTCCACCTTTTTATCCCGTTCGACCTTCTTTCAACTGTTATTCGGTCTGATTTTGATATTAAGCCTAATCTTTCTTGAATTAGGATTTACCATAAAAATGTCAGAAATTTTAAAGCTCCTAATATGATTTAGACTTTTTCTAGCAATACTTGTAGGGATCACTAGGACGTGCTAGCATGAAAGCAATTCTTGTCTTAGGTGGTTAGAATATGCATGTTTAGGATTTTAGAAGGGTCATTTGTATGTATGATATGAAAAATTAATGTTATGCCCTTACGATGAGATTCCGATATGTACGTTGTTTTTATGCTTTTTGTAGAGCTAGGAAGGAATTATGCCGGACTAGAATTTGAGTTGGGCAAATCATACATGTAAGCTATTTATGAGGTAAGAATTTACCAAAATGCCCTAAGATGAGATTTTGAGATGAATTTTGTGTAAAATACTTTTCGACTATTGGGATTTAAGCTATGGGTGCCCCAACCTTGGGAAATGGTCAGTAGCTCAACACATGGAGGTCGCTCCCCCCCTCCCCCAAACTTAGGCGACATAAAACCATGTGGGATGGTTTGCTGGCTAATCTTTTACGGATGATATTGAGATTATCAGACACCATACTATCGCATCAGAATTTTATGAGGTAGCGCCTCAACTCAAAGCATCGGTCATTCATTACGTAAATAAAACAAGATACCTAAGTCAAAGAATAGAAAGGTTGGACAACCTATACCGACCCTTATGGGTAAGATTTAGATCAAAGAATTGCTTTGAATATCGAGACCTCCCTAGATGCTCAAATGGTAGTAAAAACTAGGCTCAGACTTCCTAGATATCAAATGATAAGCACCAAAACCAAATGATTTCAAACACAAGGTTTTTGTATTCCACGATGATTTCAAGATTGAGTATTATGTGCATCTAAATAGACTAAAAAGATAATTCAAACAGAATGGTAAGTCATCTACCAATTACAAACTAACCATAAAAGCTATTAAATACAAATGAAAGAGAATAAGACATAAAATAAATAATTACCAAAAATAAAAAGTATTCTACTCGTTTTCGAATGTCAAGTGATATTTTATTGCCATTCAATTCTTTTCTTATTTTCTTATTTTGATAGTGGAATCTTCTTTGCATTATCTTATAATTGCTCCTTTAAATACATGTCATGGTAATCAAATACATGTCATTGATTGATATCAGAAATGATTACTAAGGATGCATCATGTATTAAAATAGATGATTTGTACTCTAGGATCTCATGTATTTGTATGATTCATACATGCATGAAAAAAGAAATATTCACATTTTCTTCTATCTATGATTCTTCCGAGTCCTATATTAAAGCATTTAGTATAGAGTTGGTGCATATGAAGCTGATACCACTTGTGAATCCTACCAGACCTATAGATTACGAAATTAGTATGAATATGGTGAATCCTACAAGACCTATAGATTACGAAATTAGTATGAATATGGTGGACTACGAAATTAGTATGAATATGGTGGACTATTAGTATACGAAAGTGATACACATAAAACTATGAGCATAAAAGTGACATACAAAAATAACTGGAGCCCAAGGCTACGATTTTAGGTCCCACTCCAAATGAACAAAATATATAACTTTTTCCAAGCTTTCGTGTTCCTTCATTCAAGCTAATACTGATCGAGCAAGGTTCTTAGGGTTGAACTAAACTAAACCTTCATTGTTCTTTACCTCGGATCTGGGAGGGTAATAGTCAATTCATTTGTTGAAATTGATTCATCTTTACCTGTGACACTTTTCATTGCAATGTCTTCATTTTCTAAGAAAAATCCTGGTGGCTTCGGTTGCAACAACGGAATTTCACACCCTAACATCATAACCACCGATGACATTGTGGGTCGATCGTTAGGCTCTTGTTGAACACACAACAAACTGATATTGACGCATCTGAATACCCCCGAAAGGATGCACGTGTCTCGAACGGCATCGTCGATTAATTCTTCAATATTTCCTTCTTTCCACAGTCGCCATGCCTATCATACACCAGAAATGAACAACACACATTTTCTCAATCAAAGCATTTCAATGGAAGAATGGTAATGAACAATTAATCCTTGGTACTTACATATGCAACAAGATTTTGGTCATTCAAGTTAGAGAAACCTCTACTTCTTTTTCCACTAATGATCTCCAGCAACAAAATGCCATAGCTAAATGCATCAGATTTTACTGAGAATTGTCCATCAAATGCATATTCCGGTGCCATATATCCGCTGTGGAATATACAAACTTTAAAAACTCGGATTTGGTAAAGCAGAAAACAAGATGTTTGAGGAAATATTGAGGATCTCTTACTAAGTTCCAACCACTCTTCTCGTTTCTCCTTCGGTTTGATCTTCACCGCAAGTTTTAGCCAGCCCGAAATCAGAGATTTTTGGATTCATATCCATATCAAGTAAAACATTACTTGGTTTTAAATCTCTATGTATAATCCTCAATCTAGAATCTTGATGAAGGTACATGAGTCCTCTAGCAATGCCACAAATAATATGGTATCGTTGTGACCAGTCTAATGATTCACGTTGTGTTTTATCTGTCAATTTCAAATTTATTTAGTCTAGTAAAAGCGAAAGATACACACCAAGATGAATAATGTGAAACTAATAGATTGAAATTTGAAAGCATTCTTACCAAATATAAAGAAGTCCAAACTTTTGTTTGGCATATACTCATAAACTAGCATTTTCTCGTCTCCTTCGATGCAGCAACCAAGAAGTTTTACAAGATTTCGATGTTGAAGTTTTGCGAACAGGATTACTTCGTTCTTAAACTCATCCATTCCCTGTCCAGAACTCTGTGAAAGTCTCTTTACTGCAATCTCTTGTCCACTTGTAAGCTTACCCTGGAAATTCAAATGTTTCTATATATTTCTGATTTGAAAAGAACAAAAAGTGCAGGTCAAATGAGTTAACATTGAGAGAAATACCTTATAAACTGGCCCAAAGCCACCTTCTCCTAGCTTATTACTGACCGAGAAGTTATCTGTGGCGCTATTTATCAAGGATAGATCAAACAAGGGAAGCTCCAGGTCTTGAGCTTCGATGTTCTCATGATCATCTGCAATTTTAAGCTTTTGTCAATGTTGACATTTATATTGAGTAACATTGATTGAATTAAGATGGTTTCAGTCTACTGAAGCTGGCAAAATGAAACTATGCTTGTTGGAAGTTCATGTAAAGATCATTACAAATGATGCAAAACAATTATGATGAATAGGGATTTGGGCATAAAAAAGTAACCTTATATGTCTGATTATTTCCTCGTTTTTCAGTTCTTCAATATCCATTGAAATAAGAGTATTTTAGGCTGATAGTAAAGCTAAAATGACAGCATTTGTTATACAATGATGGTTTGAGAAACAATTACCTTTGATGGTTGATCTCTTTTTGCACATGTATATGCATATGAAAAGTATAGCCAAACTACCGGCGGCAACCACAGCCAAAGAAATCTTCACCGTAAGATTGAATCTCTCTGTTTTGTGCGACTCCCTAAGCTTGACTTTTCCCCATCAAAGCAAAAGTTAAACAATTAGCATAACAATCACGTTCGAAGCACTTGAAATTTAACATAAGATTATACCTAATTCAGATGCTAGCATTCTGACATATAAATCCTGTCCTCCTGCCTCCGGGATCAATTTCAGGTCAATTAGATCACCAATCCACAAAGCACAGCCACTGCCACCGTGACTGATATCTGTATTTGAATAAGCCATACAAGAACAATTTCTCAAGCATGTTTGCTTGCACTCTTCAAGGTTCATGCTTCTGTTGACCCAAGTATGCGTTGTGTCTGGTAATTTCATACGGTTGAGCTTTGAAAACCCAATTTCATCACCACAATTCATCACTTTGTTTCGTTCACAACCATCGGAGAATTCGCCTGCCTTCCAACTGTCAGGTGATTTTGGCTTAAACCCTTCAAGACATTTACAAAAAGGAGGGACCCTTATATCACAATATCCAAAAGGACCACACATAGCATAATTGTCACATGTATCTCTTGGTAATGAAGAGTAAACTCTCCACCGTCTCTCAGGTACAGACCACAAATACATGGTGCGCTTGTAATCGGATTGGTTCATCACCAACATCACTGCATGAGACTTGTTTATAAGAGAGTATTGGTAGTAAACCTCATCCTGATTTGCAACAAAATTGAAATTCAGAAGTGGGGTTGCGGCTATGGGTCTACTAGAGAGTCTCACACCATTCCATGGGCCATGCCTGACGTATTTCCGGGAACCTTTGGACATGACGGTCTCGGGATATGCATGAAGCTCCATCCTCCAATTGAATTCCCCAGGAGACGGGTCATTGGGATTCCTCCAAGCGTCTAATCTTCTTTCTATGTTATGTTTCAAGTCCCAACCCAGCTTCATTCCAGGCAAGAGGGTGTCAGAAGGGTAATCAAAGCTTTGCCAGGAGTAGTTTTGGGGGTTTTCATCGTCGCTATTCCGCAGCACAAGATTTCCAGTGTCCAATAGTTGGAGTACCCCATTGGGGACTTTTCTCAGTAACCTTGCGGACCAAACAGCTATGGAGGAATTGTGGCTGAAGAGTGTGAGATTACCTGTTGTAATGTTCATCGCCAGTACACCAGACGAGTCATTAATAGGGGTACCCCTGTTGGCGACCCAAGCGGAGGTCGGACCTCGTCGATCCTTGTACCAGATTCCCAAGTAACGGTTGCTGGGCAGGCCAGGACTGAAGAAACCCAATTCGAATAATCCATTACTGGAGACCAGACTGTTGCCATCTGTGAGATATGGGTTTTGAGGCGTTAAGGAATCGGAGACAGCGGCAGACCTGAAGAGATAAAAGAGTAAATTAAAGGCCAGGAGCGGTGCGAGGCAAGAATCCATATCGGTGGGCGGGCAGCCATGAGTATAGGCTTCACTAAAATACTGAACAAAATGTAATTTGTTCAATGGAGTCGTTGTAGACCGATTAGCACGACACTCTTCAAATGATGACAATGACTTAATGTTCTTCCTTGACCACGAGATCGTCAACAACGAAATTGAGTGATTTTTCAAGTGAACTTTGTCCGTATAAATGTAATTTGTTTGATTTCAGTTTTAGAGGCAGAGCCTGGGCCCTAGTCCCAAACAGCGGATCCCCGTTCATACCTAGAATTAGGGACCGAAGATCGAGAATTTCGCTGGTTGACTCCCACTATAACTCCGTTTCCCTCCCAACATGAACACTACACATTGTATGCTCTGATCATCTGGGTAATTTATCAACCCGAACACTATCTCTATTGACGTCAATCACAACTGTGCCACTGTCAGATCCTCTACAGTCCCACTAAAGATATGAGAGTCACCCCTCCTAAAGTCTCGCACGTATCTCACCTCTCTTGTTGATGATGAAGCCGTAGCCACTTGCGTTGTTACAACTGTTTGCATTACCGCTTGCAGTGATTCCCACATTAGGGCAGTTGTGGGGTCTTATGTGGCTTGAGGAGTCGCGGGCATTGGGGGTGACATCATTTCGTCAGGTCGATTCACCAATCCCTTGTAGATCAGACTTCTTCTATACCTGTCTCTACCTCTAGTAGAGGGTCATTCTTATGCCCTTTTCCTCGGCCTCTAAGTGACATAATCTATATAATGACAACTCTGCATTATCATAATTATATTAACATAATCGACATAACATGGCAAACTTTACATTATCATAATCAATCTACCACATACATCATTTAACTATACCAGTTATTATCTTTAAAAGCATACCCAACGGTGACGTTTGTTTGTTGGAGGACCATGGAAGTATGTTGGGCCTACATCGTAGGCCGTTCTACCAGACCTAAAAACCTAAGGCTCCAATACCAACGGTAACATCTCTAATTTAGGCAAGAAAATTAGGGGAGTTACACTAACACATCAGAATATGTCCACAAATATATTTGATTTAGGATATTGAGACATCCTCAGAGTTCGTGGGCCACTCAAGAGTCGGAGAGCAACTTCAATATCATTGTTCGTAATTGGAACAAGTTTAGGAAAATGGTTAGTGCTTTATTAAATAAAATTGTTAGTGGTTATTAAGCGGATAAAAAGTATAGGAAAATGGTTAGTGATTCATCGTATGTAAGCTCGGTTCACAACAACAAAAAGAATTGAAAAGCACAATGGTTAAGATTATTCATTTCAAAGAAACCAACGGTTCTTTTTTACTTCAATTATTTGTTTCGGCATAGTTTGATGAAGGGTCAAAACCAACAAGGAGTCGTGTGTTCATTGGAGGTTCGCGTTGCGGATGGTTAGCGAGAGGTTCTATATTTTCATCTCCGATCGAGGGTAATATCAGAAATCATTGTCCACGGGTCCATGAGTGTTTGCTAGAGTTGCGGCATGTGGTTGTGGGTCTTCTGGATCCCTTGACTTCTCGGTTTCGTGTGTAGTACGCCAGTGATTCCTTCAAATAGTTCTCGTCTATGAGTCAATAAACTCGATTGGTACAAAGTTGAACATTATGTACGACAGTTATTCATTGAATCAAACATATTGTGATTAAAGTAGGTGGTGAACGTTTGATTCTACTTTGGGTTATTTGTTTTTATGTGGTTTGATGAATATTGAAAACCAACGTTGTCCGAAGCCATAGTTTGTGAGTGGTCGGGGTGCCGCCAGAGCATTATGAGTGCGAGGTCAGTGTGGTGGTTGGGCGTAGATGCACAATTGGCTGGGTGGGTATATTTCAATTGCCATCGCCGTCTTCGCGGTCCATGGAGGGACCAAGGGAGGAAGACACAAAAAGTGGGGATTTAAAGGTCAAAAAACATGTGTTTTGACCACCCACTCATGTCCCAACTCCATGCGACGACAATTACTCATGTCCAACTTGTGGGAAACGCAAGAATATTATTATAGCATGCCGCCACATCCTCTTCATCTAGAAGGCCAGCTTGTTTGTTTACACTCTTTCAAACCCTTTGTGTACGCTTTAATTTCCTGAAGCTGTTGGAACTTTATCCATAGAATAATGTTGTTTTGCGGAAGAAAACTCATCCCCAATGCTTCCAATTTTGAATAAGGATTTCTGATCATTTTCACACCTTTGATCCAAACACATCAAAATAAATATCCCAAACAAAAAGAATAATGTTGTTTTGGGTGCTTACAGAACACCGCGTTGGTTCGGAATTGACCAATCAATGGGCGATTTCTTAATCCGAAGTTCAAAAAATAAAACAAAAAGAAATGTGGCTGCTGGGATTCGAGCCCAGGTCTCCACGGCCACAACGTGGAATTCTCACCACTAAACTACAGCCACTTGATACCTTTACTGTTTCCAAAAACTCTTAAAATAATCAATTTATATTTAAATGAGATGTTTTATTATTTCAAAGCTGATAATTTTCATCCGGATATTTGCATAAATTATTTTCGGGTAAAACACACTGGTTTGGAGTAAATATTCTGATGATCCCTAGACTTAATTTTGAAAATTTGAAAATGATTTTACATTGTCCAATCTCTAAGAACGATAATTAAAATATACAGATATGTTGATATATCATTAAATTGGAGATTTGATATCAATACCAATTTAATATCTTTTATACACGATCATAAAACATTTAAAAAAAACTAACAAGATCTATAACTGAGTTTGAGGTAAAAACAATTAATTATTAATTTAAATAATTTTTATAGTTTCTTATTTACAAAAATATTCGTGATATTGATATATTTATAACATATTAAGAAATTTGTGTTAAGACCCGTTTGGATCTCGTATATAATCTTATGGGTATGGATATGAAATATTATTTAATATATGTCTAAATATATTAAATAATTAATTAACATCAATTAATTAATTTATACGAAGTCAAGGAAACAAACTAAGTATATTAAATACTATTTAAGATAGTGGCCCAATCGAATTTTACGTTTCGAAATCGTAAGCCCTAATATTAGCTTCGGAAATAAGAGAAGCAATTCAAGTCTATTATAAAGATTGTGAAATATCTTTATCTAATATTCAACCATCCATTAAAGTCGGTTTCAATAAAGTACGCTCAAACCATAAAATACTTGTCAATATTGTACCATACATATGATTTATGACAATTTATTTTTCTTTTTTTTATTCAACTTTCTTTTTTTATTCAACCATAAGAGTATCTATAGATGTAACTCATCATTAGCTGATATTGTCCTTTTGGAGTTTTCACTTTCGAGCTTTCCCTCAACATTCTTAATGCATGGTTGTTAGGAAAAGGTTTCCACATCCTTGTTATAAAGAATGTTTAGTTTTCCTCCTCAACCGATGTGTGTGATCTTACAGTCCACCCTCTTCAAAGCCCAACATCCTCGCTGATGCTCGTTCCCTCTCTAATCCACGTAGGATCTCAGTGAAATTTAAAAAGGGTCATAGATTTGTTTCCCAAAGCAAAATACTATATGAAGTAGCAACTCCATTGTATGATAACTACTGAGGGCGCCAAGAAATCTGTTGGTAACATATGGTACAAGAAATTCTGGAACATAAATTCTTACAGGTGCATCCCCAAAGCTAAAAGGTTCATCAAACAAGATGAATGCAATGCAACAGTAGAACAGCACTTCACATCCATTATATGAAAACAACCTCTAAACCCCTGAAACAATGGAGCTCATCAAGTTCCACATGGCCATGATTGGAACACCATTTCCTAAATTTGTACTCACCAACAGAAACCATTGCCTACTCACAAGAATGAATCAGTGGTTTAAAATTGAGAACGCAACACGGTTATGAATCTTTGATTTTCATAGTCAGATCAGATGCTCTATTTATAGAAATACCATTAGGCGATGGTGATGCAGTCTATCTCCATTTTGGCTTGTTCATGGAGACGTTGGATTCTGATCTTTTGCCTTTGCCAATTTTGCTTGTATGAGTTTGTCTAAGATGGGAGGCTCCAAGGGAATGGTGTCCAGACAACGCTCTGATGCTGCAACTATCACCTGCACAAAACAGATTTGTGGGTCGTTGCGTTGCGCCGTAAAAAATTAAACTAACCGAAAATAGTAATCAAGTGCTAACCAAAGAAGTTACTATGGCAAACCAGTAAAAAATTGCAAGGAGTTACCTCATCAAGCAAAAAGTCAATAGCTGCTTCATCATCTGCAATTTCCTTCAGAGGAGTCCTAAGGAACTGCATATCTAACTGAACTTGCTGGAACCCGCTTCGATTAAAAGTCTGGAGTCGGACGAATTCTAGCAAAGTTTTAAGGGAAAGTTTCACTGCAGTTGTTACAACAGATCCCTGCAGTAACAACAAAAAGTCTAAGCTGTCTGATTTTGGATTCATGTGGTGTTGCTCCACAAAGGATTTAACATGGTACCTGAGTAAACTCTACTCTAGTAAAAATCTCTATCTTTTGCTTAAATAACTTTGCTAGATGGGTTTCCAACAACTGGCTCCGAGCTCTTTGCGTATTAGATCTATTCAACTTTTCCTCTCGGAGTGGATTACTCCGTGATGAGGTGGTGCTTCCATTGCTGTCAGTCCGACGATGCTTACGCGTCCCTTGTGGTAAAATCTGTTTAACTTCACTTCCAACAGCCTCTAACTGATGCAGGAAACAGGCCAGATTAAGAGCCACTCATAGTTTTCCCGAATAAACAAACAGATTGACAGCTTGTAGGCTCCAAAGTTATCCGTTCATTTATTCAAAACATAACAGCATCACAATAACATGAAAACTATAGCACCAACAACTAACAAGGTGAAACAATAGCACTAACCTCTTGAAGGAATAAATCGACAAACATGTGAACCTCTCTGGGTTCCTTGTGCTGTGGGGAAGATAATAAAAGAAAAGAAAGAGTATTGAATAATGATAATAATAATAAATAGTATGGTAGAAAGTGTATAATATATTCTCATCCCATGGACGTAATAACCAAAACTCACCTTAACCCAATTTGGCGTTCGGAACCTCTTGGTTAAAAGAACTGATATCCTCTGGCTTCTCATGTTTATATACTGAGATGACAAAAATAAGTAATTGTGATGTACCAAGTGAATGCTAATAGAATGTCGTGGTTAGGATTGTTAAACTGAATGCAGCTAAACATTCCAATAAGATTTTTTAAAAATCATCCAATTTGCTCCATTATATATATAGCACGCAATGCAAGCTTAAAATATTTCTAGCATTATAATAGGAACGACAGAAATTTGAGCCATACAAGGTGCAGAAACTTTTCACCAGCAGCTCGAAACATTCGGCAAATTTCGGCAGGTACAAAGGCAGGACCATATTCATAACCCCTTGTACCACCACCAGAAAAAGAAGCTGCTATTTCCTGAAATGAAGACAAAAACACCTAAATGAGATGCATAAAGCCTCGATCTTTAGTGAGCTCAACGACATTTGTGGGAACAAGATTCGAATCTACTTCAAATTGGTAGTGAATGAATTTAAGAAACTACAATGATGCCTTGCCTCAGTGATTCTAGGGATGGCAGTTTGTTCAATAAATACTGAAACTTGAGCAAGAACCAAGACAAGCCCAGCAACAACTTTTTCAGCTTGAGTTGCCTCAGGCAAAACTTGACTTTGGCTAAAAGAACTATTTTTTCCTGAAAGCAACATGAACCGGTCAACAAGTGCCCTGAAGAAGTCCTGAAATCCTTCTTGAACCCAATCAACAATTGAGTCCCTCTGGCTGATTGTTAGCCCTGACTGATCTTCAAGAAGCTGCCGGAAGTCCTGAAAAAATTAAAAACACGCAGTGGGGAGAGAGAAATCAAGAGGATGGATAAACAATCTTAATAATCAAAGACGTTTGCTATTTAGTATGATGTGGTACGGTTTTCACATAATGCCGATAATTTCTTCAAGAAAAGAGAATAAAAGTGATATGATCCTAGCTTTCAAAAGTGATAAATAAGATCATTAGCAATTTCTACAAGAGAATACAAGTTAAAGTGTTTTCATACAGTTAGTAGGTATAGCTAAGTTGTCCAAATAATGTCAACAAAATGCATACCAGTACTTAAAAAATGATAATTAAAAAAAATCATCAGTAAATTCTTCAAGAAAAGAGAAACGGAATTCAAGTAGTTTTCATATATTACTAGTAGAACATCCATGCTGCCCTGAAGCACAGCCTTCTTGCTGGCCTCCAGTGCAAGCTGCAAGGAGTACTCTTGAACGCCCTCCTCCTTTTTCCTAGTATGAACCTGTGCGAGTGCATCTGTCAATTCACATAGAATTTAACTCAAACTTTTAGAGCTCAAAGGAAACAAGTGTGCTTCTAGCAAAAATCTTGAAGATTATATGCCCTTTATCCTGCGCACGATCTCAAGTAAGTCAAACAACCAACAATCTTCAACAATATTCAACCATTTCTCACTCAACATTTAGATTTGTTTATATATGCTGCTTAGTGGTTATGGGGAAGATGATAGTGTGAGTAGAAGACCTGAGATGTCTTGCAGGAGACGAGAAAATGTGCATGTGACGTACTGTTTGACAGCAACCTGGGCAGCCTGAATATTACATATGAAAAGTTGAAAGTTCAATCTTAAACTTCATCTTTCTTCGCTTATTCGGACATCTATTCTTGTAATAATAAAAAAATAGGGGAAAGTGCAAACATATTTGTACAGGGGAAGGCTAAAAAATGGAAAGAAAAAAAAATCAATTAAAAACATTATACAAAATAAGACCTTCAAGGAATAATCAGGCAGACCAGCATCATTCAATACTTCCCCAAGTAAAAGCACATCTGTCCATATAATCCCTGCAATTAAAAACAGCTTAAGAATCGCCAGCTAAAAACTTTCCACAAAATTTAGATATAGTTTCTTGTCCAAATATGTGAAATCCCAGCTGTTTTAATACGACCAATGTCTAAAGTCGGTAGCTTCCCTGCAGCACAAAGACGCAACAGAAGAAAACTTTTCTTCTGAAGGTAGTCCCATTATGTAATGAAAATTCTCTATGTGAGGAGATTCCCACGCAAAATGACCAGATATTTTGAAAACCAAATGAAACTAGCAACCTAAGATATTGTCATGAAGATCAACAAAAGTAAAAAATAAAAATAAAAATAGAAGCCAGCACCTAAGGGGGGAAAAGCTTATGAGTTCCATATTAAATACACATGAATGCAATTTGTCAAAAATATGATGTTTCTTGAATAACATTTCAGAAAAGAAAATAATCCATAAATATGACTGGATAAGTTGAAGATTAACAATTACAAGAGATATAGGATAGAAGTATATCACTAACTTGTACAACTTACCAAAAACACGGAGAAGATCTGCCGCACAAATCTGTTTTCTGATAAATTGCTCAGTGGCGTCAAAATGCCTACAGAAGAAAAAAGGTGAAAACTCCTTCATGACCAAAATGATCCGTGAAGCCGAACTTTTAGTCAGGTATCGACCAATAAAAATAGAACTTATATTTTAACGTCTAAAAGAACAAACAACAAGAGCGATCAAGTACTTGGTAACCAAGTCCTGAGCAAGTTTTATCAGTTGCCTATCTGAATCTGCAAATATTACACGATAAGCTCGGATTGCCTCTGCAAACTCCCGAACAGATGCCTAACGAAGAAAAAATAATAGAAATGTCATAATTAGTATTGCGGTTGACTACATCCAAAAGTAATTGCCCTTTATTCAAGTTCAAAGCATAAACCTCGTGATTTTACTTGCCATAAATTTCAGTTTTTTTTTTTTAATAATAATTTATAATATTTATTTACTAAGATACAGAAACATTCCATACTCCAAAAAAGAAATGAAAGCAAAAGGGAAGATAAGATATTCTCCATGACAACCAATGGACCCACCTACAAAAAATAGAAATTTATTGAATTGAATAGAGGATAAATATTTATCTATTTTGTTGTCTGAAGCTTTATCCAGCGGCCCTTCAATTCAACCTATCGAAGGATGGCTCCAAAAGAAATGAAATATACTAGAGTTAACCTACCACAAGTAGAAGTTAGCTTACCTCATGTGAAGCACCATAAACTGACTCAGAAACATTTCCATCTTTTGAAGAGCCAATCACTAATGCACTACTCAAATCCTCAGCATTAAGCTGAAGATCCAATGTTGATTGTTCCAACTTTTCTAGCAACTTTGCCTTTAAACTGTCCACCTGCCAATATAATGGCAAATTTTCATATTATTGCATAGAGAAAATTGTTGATTGTACTAGAGCGATCAGAAGTATTTAATTTTTCACATCTTATACATGCTTCACTTGCCACAAGTGCTACAGAATGCCCATTGCCCATAATAGGCGTTAAAGAACAAGATATCAGCTTTTGATATTTCCATAAACGTCCTTGAGAAATTTCAATTCATTAATTATTGCATGTTGTGTACAATTTTGTTTTATTATCAGGGTAACGATTCTGCAGTTTAAAAAATGTACAAACCGGGAAATCGAGCTGCTTAAGAAGTACTGCAGCCTCCGCTCTCGTCTGTATGGATTCAGAATCTGAGAATAGCTTTTCCTGAAAACACATTGGTCAATTACAATGTAGACTATTTTTATAGCTAACAACACTTCCAAAACATTCAGCGACATTTTAATCACTATAATTCTTTTTTTATTTTATGGATAACAATAGAAGTTATGTAAATAAAATGTTATGTAAATATACCTGCAAGTTTTTCAAAACTATTGCTATTGCTTCTTCTGATGCTCGCTTGCAATCTTGGAATGAGGAGTCTCCATACACCTACCAAACAGATAATAATCAGTTTAGACTTATACCGAGACCATGGAAGATCTAAAATCCCATTAGCAAAGAAGGAAGCTTGCTATATGATTTATGCACCCCATTTTTTTGGGGTGGGGTAGAGGCCAAAAAGGCACCTTAAATATTGGCATGGCACCAGTATAGAATCTGACTGCATCAGCATAGGCTTCTGTTTTGATGCACTTTCCAAGTCTAGCAGGTAGATCATATATGAACTGTTCATGAATCATTTCCAGAGAAAAAAAAAATGAGCCACATGTCAAACCTCACATAAAAGTATAGGAAAGTAAGTATTAAAAAAATCTTGATTCCTGACACATAGAAGAAGATACACAACCACATTCTACATTCTATCGAAATCGTAACTTACATCTACAGTAACTTCTAAAAGCACAACAATACCATCACAATGTACTAGAAAACGATATAGGTTTTACAAACCCAGTTTTCTTTATTTGCTTAATTTCATAGAAAGCCTATGCGAATCCCGAGCATCGGATGTCATGTATACTTTTTAAACTGCAACAATCCTGAGTTGCTACATATCAATGCGAAAATAGAAAAAGAGAAATTCAGGATTGAATGCATGAAAAAAACTAGAGGCACTAGATTTCACCACCATATGTCCTATACTTTTTGGTACCTGAACTTTACAAAGCAGGTTTCGTGTTCGATGCAATTTCTCAATGTGCTCTCTTTTTTCAAAGAGAGAAGTATTAACTCCATCACTTCTAGACTGCACAGACAGTATCTGCAACAATTTGCAACATAAGTGGTAATCCCTTAATAGACTGCTTAAGAAAAGTAATTATTCTGAATGCACCCATTTAAAAAAGAATATCACGTACTTTTTCAAGTAGTTGTTCCATGTTTGTCTCCATCCCCACGATATTATTATTCATCCTGGGAAATAAAACTTCATGTGCATGGTAAGTAAGGCATTTGAGTCTACTTTATTAAATATGGAAAACAACAGATACAGTAAGGGAAAAAGTAAAAAGAACATGAAATAGGATAAAATTCTAGGCTAATTTGAGTACGATAGATTGCCAATAAGGAGGAAGAGTGTTGAACACAACTCACTGTGGGAAACACTCGCTCTCTTTATTAAGACCAATCGAGAAGAGAATACAAGACACTCTGTAGAATACTTCTGCTTTTTATTGTTTTTAGATTTCTTGGATGAATAACCTAGGTAGGGTGGGGTATTTATACTGAGCCTAAACCATCTATATTTAACCAATCTGAATCTAGACCTAACAAATCTAAATCTTTCTCCTAAAATATTTAGATCTCTTTCTCCTAAAATCTCTACTAAAATAAATATACTGGGCTCGTACAATTATTGGGCTTGACTCTATTGGGCTAGTACAATTATTGGGCTTGACTCTATTGGGCTAGTGATGATATTTCAACACTCCCCCTCAGCACTAGTCCTCATTCCCTGCATCATGTTGAGTTGACAGTGAAAGCTCTCACGTTTGCCAATATTCCGCCCTTTTGTAAACAAGTCTGCTACTTGGTCATCTGTCTTGATCTGCTGCATCTCGATTTCTTCCTTTAGGACCTTCTCTCTAATGAAATGGTAGTGCACCTCCACATGCTTTGTTCTAGCACGAAACACCGGATTTTCTGCTAGGCGAATCGCAGATTGGTTGTCGCAATGAAGTGGTATTGGATACTCAATTTTCTGGTGCCAATCTTCCATCAAAAGTTTTAACCATGTATTTTCCTAAGCTGCTCTATACTCTGCTTCTGTAGTTGATAATGATACTGTTGGTTGTCTCTTGCTACACCAAGAAATTGTTCCCGAACCAAACTTGAACACATACCCAGTGGTTGGCCTCCAAGTATCATGGTCTCCTGCATAGTCAGCATCACTATATCCAGCTAGCTTCCAGTCTTTGCTTCTTTTGTATAAACGATCGTAATTTATTGTACCTTTGACATATCTCAAGGTTCGTCGAGACGCATCCAAATGAGCCTTCTTCGGATTTTGCATATATTGATCAAGACACCAACTTTATTTTCGAATTTCTTCGATTGGTTCATCTAGAACTCTCTGTTTAACTCTCCATGCAAGAAAGCATTATTCATATCCATCTGCCATAATTTCCAATCTTTATTTACCGTAAGTACTGGAGGAACTTGTACGATAATGATCTTTGCCATTGGACTAAACGTTTCATCATAGTCTAGTCCATATTCTTTGGAGAACCCTGAATCTATAGTCTGAGCTTTGTATCTCACGATTGATCCATCCGGGGTACACATTATTTCGTAAGCCCACTTGCAAGAGATGAGTTTGGTATCTCTTGGTCTTGGCACTAATTCCCAAGTCTGATTTTGTTCCAGGGCTATAGTTTCTTCCTCCGTCGCTTTCTGCCAAGCTGAGTTTTGTGATGCTTCTTCATATGTCTCCGGCTCATTAACTTCGTCTTCTACTGCGTTGGCACACTCTGGATTTGCCTTTAGGATTATTTCTGAATGTCTGAGTTGTTGAGGTGTCATTTCATTTTCGCTAGGCTCGCTTGGTTGAGTCACTTCTTGCTCACCAACACTAGTGTCACTTGAATCTTCAGGCATATCAGCACTTAAGCAAATGTGTACAATTTGCTCCACCGTCTTTTGTGGAAGAATCTCTTCAGTTTGCTCCCCTATGTTCTGGAGAAGAATTTCTTCAATTTGCTCCCCTATGTTCTGGAGAAGAATTTCTTCAATTTGCTCCCCCATGTCCAGAAGAATGTCTTCAGTTTGCTCCCCCATGTCCTGGAGAAGAATGTCTTCAGTTTGCTCCCTCGTGTTCTGTAGAAGAATTTCTTCAATTTGCTCAAGGTGTGGTAATACTTCCTTCCTAAGGGCCACCCATCTTCCATTGCACCACTTTGATCGTCAATCATGTGGTTTAAGCATCTGAAATCAATAATCCAGTCATCCTCGTAATCGATATGCTCTTCCATCATTGCCATGAGTGCTAGCTCGTCTTCTACTATTGGACATAGCACCTCTGCATCCCATTCATCCTCTATCTTCTTTTTGGATATTGCCACATTGCTTTCAACCGACTTTTTCCTAGACCAACAATCTCTAGACATGTGGCCCTTTTTCCTGCAATTATAGCAAATACCTTCAAATCTCTTTCCTTGGAAACTCTGGTTGTCGTTCTTCTCAGCTCTCTCAGGTTGTGCAGTTCCTTGGTGGCTTCTTCTTTTGTCACCATTGTATCCACGTTTGGTAGACGGCCTATTATTGCTCCGACTTTCACTCGTGTAGAGTGCTTCTTCTTCACCCTTCAATATGAAGCCTCCCATTTGTTTAGCCATGGCTTCTTGGCTGGCTAACAAATTTTCGAACTCTACAAGTGTTGGTTGAGTGGGCCATCCTTGTATAGCAGTAATGAAGCTTCGATATTCCGGTCGCAATCCGTGGATTATAATCCTCTTCATTCGAGATTCTACAATGGCGTACTTTGGGTCTAGTTCAGTAATCTCCCGACAGATCGATTTAACCTTGTGGAAGTACTGAGCAATCGTCATGTCACGTTGTGTAATTGACAACAACTCACTCTCCAGAAGTTGTAGCCTCGTATCGTTCTTCTTTGAGAACAACATCACGAACGTGTCCCATGCTTCTTTCGGTGTCTTGTCATCCCAAATATGTTCTAACATCTCTTCTCCGATGGTGGTCTTCAAGGCAAACATTGCTTTGCCTGCTTTGATTCTCCATTTGCGCAATGCGCCGTTAGAATCCTCCTCTGGCGGCGTAGTTTCACACCCACCAACGATCTCCCAAAGATCTTGTCCTTGTAAATAGGACATCATGCATGTTGCCCACGTGTTGTAGTTGTTGTTGTTGAGTTTCTTGATTCCTCCAACGATTTGAAAATCACCCATCGTGTTGGCCATACCTCAATAATACCAAACAAGTTCTTTTGACACAAGACTTGCAGAGTCACAGACTTCTCACGACACAAAAGAAACTCACTCACACTAATCTCAAGAAATCGTTTCTGATGTGGAAGATCAGACAGAGCTGCAACCACAAAGCATACTAAGAATTCCAAGAGATCAGATAACCTACACTCACCTCGCTCTGATACCAAATGTTGAACACAACTCACTGTGGGAAACACTCGCTCTCTTTATTAAGACCAATCGAGAAGAGAATACAAGACACTCTGTAGAATACTTCTGCTTTTTATTGTTTTTAGATTTCTTGGATGAATAACCTAGGTAGGGTGGGGTATTTATACTGAGCCTAAACCATCTATATTTAACCAATCTAAATCTAGACCTAACAAATCTAAATTTTTCTCCTAAAATATTTAGATCTCTTTCTCCTAAAATCTCTACTAAAATAAATATACTGGGCTCGTACAATTATTGGGCTTGACTCTATTGGGCTAGTACAATTATTGAGCTTGACTCTATTGGGCTAGTGATGATATTTCAACAAAGAGGTAGTAAAAAGAATATAGGAGAATGAGGGTAAGACATGGGGAGAATGAGGGCCCTAAGACCATAAATATAGGACAATGAGGGTAAGACATGGCGAGAATATGGTTTCAGACTAGGGATTTAGTTTTACTAGTTTCATTCAAGTCAATTTGTTAAAGATCTTCAGATCTATATGGACCACATCTGGTGCTCGTGACTTTTGTCAAGCTAAGGTGAAGATTTATTGGGATCTAGATCAAGTCAATTTGGGGTTGGGTCAATGAAACTGCAATCAAACATGGTTTAAACCAAAATTTACATGGTTCGCAAAGCTAGAGACAGCAGAAGGAATGTGAGCATAGCAATTTCAAAGAATGTGAGAGAGGGTCAATATTTAAATAAAAAAATTAAATTTAAGAAAGAAAACAAAACTTTCCTGGAGAAAAATGAAAGAATGCGTAAAAGCATACAAAAGACAAGCCACAAAAGGAGAACGGACTCCAGCCCAAAAGAATTATACACCAAGCTGAAAATTGCAAAAAGTTTAATTAATGGATGACCATAAAGACACTTTAAACCTCACCACCTTTCACACCTCTTCAATTGCCTTCTCCAACCCTCTAAAAATTCTACTGTTCCTCTCAAGTCACACGCCTCACAAAATAGCACAAAAACAAGCTTGCCACAAGACTCTTCCTTTATTACGAAAATGAGCATTCATCAAAATTTCCTACATTGAAAAATGACCAGCCTTATTACACATCACCCCCACACGGAATACCTTTAAAAATCAACTCCAAGGGGAATAAGCAAACTAACAACTCATAGAAGATGATCAAGATCCTCCAGTTGTCAGCGACAAAGGACATAGAGCAATCCTACTAGCAACCTAAAAAGCCAGACTACTCTCAGACAATTCTCACAATGCAACCGTAGTAGCATTTACATATATATAAGAGACAATTTTATTGATATTTGAAATTTACAAAAAGGATGTTTTAACCATGATGTTTACATAAAAAACCTTCTCAATTTACAATAAGGGAGGTATGACTATAGCAAACAAAAGTATTAGACAATTTACACCAAGATATAGCATGGTAAACAGCATTGTCGAAGAGCGTTGTATAAGTCGGTGTCTTTTCCATTAATACTCTTTGATTTCTTCCTTTCCACATATTCCAAAAGAAAACCATGATAAAGTTTTTGCATAGCAAGACATTTGCATTCTTAAAGGGGTGATACGTTAAGGTTATGTCCAATAAATTCTTTGCCTCCCTAGGAAAAGAGAGATATCATCCGAAGATATTGAGTATCCTTGTCTAGAAATTCCAAGTGGCTTTGGATTCATTGTCTTTCTTGCATAATGGGCACCAACTTGGATATAGAATGTAGGGCATTCTTGTTTGTAGATTTACACTTATGCTACTGGCTTTATATGCGCTATTTTCCAATGAAAATACTACACCATTTTAGGATGATTTCCTTTCCATTTGTTTTTACCAGCATGGGGTTATTGCTTCTACTTTCTTCTCTATGTCCATCATTAAAGATTGTAGAGAAGAACCCATCAACGCTAGGAAGTCAAGTCAATGTCAATGAGCCTGCTTCTTTAGACAATACAACTAGGGCAAGACCGAGGCTTAATTCAGCCCATTTTGTAGCTTCATTATCCTTTAAGTTCCTACGAAGCTTCGGTCCCAAAAATTGTTAATATTGATGCAAAGGATTTTTAGTTTCCTTTAAGGGTAATCTTTGTGCTAACATTGATGCCCATAATCTTTGTTTTGTGGAGATTGATATCTTGTTCTAAGAACCTTTTGAAGGCTTTTACCGTCTCGATCATATTTTTTTATGAAGGAGACATTTGACAAATGAGAGAAGAGGATCATATCATACACAAACTAAAGGTGGTTAAAACTTAAGCCTTCATTACCAACCTGAAAGCCCTTTATCTGCCCTTCGTATTCGACCTTGGTGAGTAAGCAACTGGGGCTATCCATTATCATTATGAAAAGAAAAGGGGATAGTGATCCCCTTGTCGAAGACCCCGTGAGGCATATCTTCCCTCTCGATCTTCCATTGATGATGATGGAGAAGTTTGTTGGATGAAATACAGCCTTTCATCCACCTCCATCATTTTGAGCCAAAGCCTTTAGCTACAAGAATGTTATCGAGGAAGGAAAGTTCAATCGACCTCATTGAAGACCTTTTCCGAGTCAAGATGACCTTTTTGTTTCTTTCTTTCTCATTCATCTATAAGTTCATTTTTCTTGAGGGATGCATCGAGGATTTGTCATCCCTCTACATAAGTTGTTTGTTACTCAGTAATCATGAAAGAGAGGATCCTTTTAAGACATTTTGATAGATCCCTGCCATGATTTTGTGTAGTTCAGTCGTACGACTTATGGGGCAAAAGTCGACTACAGTATGAGCATTCATTTTCTTTGAGATCAAACAGAAATATGTTTCATTTAGGTTGCATCAATTGGGCTCTTGTCAAGATCGTGGGAAAATTCAAAGAAGGCATCATCCTTTGCATATAAGGACATGTAAAAAGACACAAATTCTTAGACAATTTCATCTACGTTACTAAACTTTTGCCTTGTGTCGATAGAATGTCCATGATGGTACTCCTTCACGTCTTTGAAGCCATGATACGATGGAAAATTTTGGATTTTATTCATCCTCCTCTGGTCATCATTTTTTTTAACATTTTTGTCTCCAAGATTGTTCTTGCTTTGCTGCCAACAAGATAAGTTCTACTTTCATGAGCTTTTTGGTGTGTGTTGAACTAAACTCTATGCAAATAACAAAGTCTAAGAGAAAACCAAGCCTATAATGGGAAAATAGCTGAATGAATACCTTGCAGAATCTCTAGGGAAAGCTATTGCAACTGCTCCCTTACCAACAGATGGCTTCAGGCGGTTGTAAAACAATTGTGGTCAATTCCTTCTCTTACGACAGGTTTGGACAGCTAAAGGCCTCGTGGCCACCTAAGGGGAGTCTTGAAAATTTATAATTCTAGGTTCAATAACATGATAATTGAGCAGCAGATAGACGGGGGATCTATGTCTTCCTTGGTTAGAGTATGCTGGATAATCAATTAGGATTGGTTGGTCAGATAGAGTGTCATAAGGGGATGATTAGGAAATGAGAGCTTATTGAGGAGTGAAGGCTCAAACAGAGATTCTAAGTTCATCAAATCACCTATAACTTATTCAACCTTCTGTTGTACACAATGTTTATTCATATTATATATCACATATGGCTCCTCGTATCATAAACCTAATTTTGCTCAAATACTAACAACATAACCTAGAGAAATCATTGAAATGGACAAACTTCTAAACAACATTCACATTTCACATATGAAAATTGGCTTGATAATTGTTGGGAAAGAAAAGACTATTAACCTTTTTATTGTATCAGTTGCACTGATGAACTTATTGTAATTTTCATAAACCAACATTTGTAGATCTGTGTCAAGATTCTTAATCTCAGCAGCCATTTCGACATGTTTTTGAAGGAGCCCCTCCAAATTCGACTTTTGTACCTACATAGCATGGTAAACTAAAATAAATGAATAAAAAAATTGGATTTTACTACTACTAGTGAAGTTCAAATACAGAGATACATCAATTAATATTGAGCAAAGAATTCCTTTAAACTCCCCTTTAACATCTTTACTAGGGATGGGAATTAAAATTGAATGAGATGAGACTCAAAGTACAAGGACCAAAGTATTTTAACCTTCTTTTTATATATACTTTTGTTCACGAGAAGCTATACTTAAATTGAAAAAAATGAAAGAGTACAAGGCACATACAAAAAAAAAAACCAACCCCCAAAGGGAGCCCAAGTAAAACAAAAAATAACTCCAATTAAGCATATGATAATATACAAGGTGGAATGACAAAAATCCTCACACGCCAAAGCCCAAAGGAAAACATGGAACCTAATAAAAGATCAAACTTCCTTTATGAACCTCTCAACCCCCCTAAAAACTGTTCCTATCACCCCAAATGCCTCATAATATAGCACACGTGTCTGCAAGACACAAAAAACAACGCCCATTATGAAAAGTAGGCGAATCATAAACTCCTCAAACATAGGGCTGCAATCTCTAGGTTGAGCCAAACTAAGACCAAAGGTCTGAAAGAAACAAGTCCATGATACCCAAACATAATAACAAGACCACAAAAGGTGATTTGTCCTCAGCTTGCTCCCCGACAAAGAATACAATGTTATGAGACCCTATCAAGCAACGTGACCTTCTCAAAATTAGATCCAAGGTGTTAACTTTGCCATGAAGAACTTGTCAAACAAAAAATTACAATCTTACAAAATTAAAACTATCATAAAAAAGTGAAGATGAAAAGACTGGATAAAGAAGGATTAACCAAACAATAGATAAAGAAATTGCACAAGAAACCTTTGGAAGGACAAGGGTTTCATATATCAAGATCCCTTGTTCCCAAATTAACAAATAAATCCCTAAGCAAAGATAAAATGGTCATAATATTTATAGTTTCATTGTCGGACAACAGACAACATAACCCAAGGTCCATAGAAAAAGTAGAGCTCCCTGATGTGGAAAGGACAAAGGCCACCAAATGGAGTCTCATAGAAGATAAATGGTACAAATGAGTAAATAAAGGGTAGAGGAGTCCATGTCTCAATCAATAATCCTCACAAAAGTAAGCATTCTCCCTGTCACCCATCAAACCCCAAACTCCAAACAAATTACGAAAAGAAAGAGAGCCCCTAAAAGTAGCTTTCCACAAATGTCTAGAAGTGCCTTTCAAAACACCGCAAGAGACCCACCCAGAAGGGAAAAGACCGTACTTGCTCGCAATGACATTCTGCCAAAAAGAGCTTCGACTCTCAAGGAAAGTGTAAAATGTAGCCAATAAGACCTTCAAGCTTGCAACCTCTTCTCAGATTACGTGTGCCTAGCCCTTCAAGCATGCAACCTCTTCTCACAGAAAGTTTGTGAGTTTACTAACCAACATAGGAAATCCTATGTCCCACACAATATTCACTAAATCAAGGAAAGCCTGCCGCTTGGAAGAGAGACGCTTTTAAATTTTATCTACTACAAGATTCCAAAACCTCCTACTTCTAGGATTGTGGCCAAGAGGTTGTCCCATATAGACTGAAGGAAAAGTCTACCACAAAACCAAATATGTCAAGATTAGTAAACCCTAATGATCACCTTCTGCAGAAGGGTTTACTGAATTTGAGTGGGGCAGATTTTTCATTTGGAGATGGATTCCCAAGATTGTAACAGCACACCCGTTCGAAAAGTAGTATGGTTAGAAAAAAAAAATGGGATGAAAAATGGGAACCTCAAGGCGAAACTTGTAGAATTGGGAGATTACTTTGCTAGGTATATCTCATGGATAGCCCTAAAAGCATATTGCTGTACCTTGAAAAATCAGGGGTCATTTCCAAAGAAGATGTTCTCCCAAAGAACTTGACTACTGTAATCTCAAAGCAAAAATTGAAAATTATATTTTCTCATGGACCCCTAATCCTTGGGGGTGTAAGGTCTTACACAAAAGATGATTTTCCTTGAAACTGAAGACTCCTAAGTGGTGTGTTACCATTTCTCAGGAAGATCAGAGCCCTCTATTCCTTCAGCCTACATTTTAGAGCCGGCAGATGGTGAGCTGTAAAAAGAGTGTAGAGTTTCGTGGGGAACTTCACAGTAAAGCTCAAAATAACATTAATCAAATACTTCTTTTTAGAGAAATCAATATTTCATTAGTCTAATGAAATACTCAAAAGGGAGGAAACCTCGGAAAGAAGATGTTCTCCCAAAGAACTTGACTACTGTAATCTCAAAGCAAAAATTGAAAATTATATTTTCTCATGGACCCCTAATCCTTGGGGGTGTAAGGTCTTACACAAAAGATGATTTTCCTTGAAACTGAAGACTCCTAAGTGGTGTGTTACCATTTCTCAGGAAGATCAGAGCCCTCTATTCTTTCAGCCTACATTTTAGAGCCGGCAGATGGTGAGCTGTAAAAAGAGTGTAGAGTTTCGTGGGGAACTTCACAGTAAAGCTCAAAATAACATAGAGAAATCAATATTTCATTAGTCTAATGAAATACTCAAAAGGGAGGAAACCTCAATGTGTAATTATTCGTTGACTGTAATTCTTAATGGAACAGTTTCGTTTCAAGCTCCTTCGCACCTTAAATTGCTCTTACTAGTTATAAAAAGTAGTTTACTTAATAGAAACTCCTATTCCATACCCCCCACCTCCGCCCAAAAAAAAGGAAGTAAATATTCATATATTCGATACAAAGAACATAATAGATCAAAATGAATAAAAAAAAATATACAAAATGAAGAAAAAGAAAAAAAAAAAAAAAAAGAGGTTTAAGGCATACCAGAATGCTCATATACTGATCAGGATTAAATGAGGTGGTGTTAATAGCTTCTAAAGGAGAAGCATATCGATTAGATGAACCCATGGATGAGCCAGACGTTGAAGCATCAGGGGAGTAGAAACTAGATAGCAGATCCCTCATCCTTTTAGTTTTTTCATCCATTGGACCATTATCAATCTCCATTTCTGCTCTTGCTTCCTCCTTGTAAACTCTTCCGACTGACGTCTATTATTCTAGATAGAAGATCCTGGCTATGGCAGTTACCTTTCGTGCTTACAGCTTATCCTACCTTCTGCAGTATTCACAAACAACATTGTAAGCTAGTTATTTGGCTTCATTATACAGTTATGCGGAAGCACATACCAAGTATTCAGCTTCTGCCCTCTGGAAACGCAAGCAATAGTGATTGTTATTGACAAGAGTAAAAGACATTTGATACTCTTTAGTAAATGTGATGAACAGTACCTTCTCTTATTTTCCAGATGTAATAACATTATTAAAAAAATCAATCAAAATATTTTATATAAAAAACGTTTATAGCATTCATGAAAAAATACAAATGAGTTCTCCACATTGTCAACAAATTAAAAGATGTTTTCACTTGATATTTCAACATGAATCTTGGACTCCGCATACATATATTGATTGTTCTTTAATAAAGTATTGTCCTCATGAAAGCAGCTCAAATTTCTTTCTTCATAAAGCATTAGAGTACATGATTTAAAGATTACATTTGAGAATATTTTTTTTAATCTATTAAAAATAATTTAATTAAATAATACTACTTTTCCCCTAAGATCTTCATTATGTTCAACAACGTATCATTTACAAGACTGTAAAGATGGGGTAACGAGAGGGCCAGTGGAGGGTTGGTTACCCATGGATCAGTCCACAAAAAAAGTTGAGGCTCCATTCCCCACATGGTAGACAAGGTCTTGATACTTAACTGTTTGAAATATTGATATAATTAAATATATTAGCTTAAGTTTTTGGGTTAAGTGGTGATCTAACATACCATCGATGCAGGAGGTCTAGTGTTCAAACCCTTGTAAGGTTATTTTCTCTCCAATTAATATTGAATTATACTTGTTGTGTCTTATACAAATTTCCAAGCACACAATGAAGGGGGGGAGTGTGGAAGTATTGGTATAATTAAATCCACCGTAACCCATTAGCTTAAGCTTTTGGGTTCAATGGTAATACATTAACAATGAATTTCCCAAGGCCCTTGGCTGTGGATAAAGAAAACCAATTCAAAAAGATTGATCAGCAATAATTTCCTTGTTAAGTTATCCCCACCATAGAACATCTTTTTCATGGTTGTACCGCCACACCCATTTGGCAAGAAGGACTTTATTTTAGTCTCTTATGGAATGAAGATTGAGACCTCCATGGTCCAATGGAAAGATGATATTACTCCACCAAACTAGATGTCTTGTGGCACTTTTCTACCACTTGGCCACCTTACTTGGCATGTTAAATAAGGGGAGATAATAGATTGGGAGGTTTAATATTGTGGCTTGAACGAACTTGAGCCTCCCTCTTTTAGAAATAAAAGATGATCCCATATTGATAGTCTTCTCTGAATCTTATCAATGATTAGTGCCCAAAAGAAAAATATTCTACGGGCACCGTCCATTCTCCCAATTTGCACACATATTTAATGACAGTGCGTTCAGTAACAGTTGGGACAACATTGATAGCAATAATCTTTGATTTATGAAACTTAATATTGTGGTTGGATGACTTTTCAAAAACAACAACCATGTATAGAAGGCGAGTTGGAGAGATAGCTCATCATCAAGTTTGGTGAAAATGAAGGTTTAATTGATACAATTGAAGTTTTTTTTTTTTCTTTTTTTTTGATGATCATGTTAAGTGTTGAAACCAATTGAAAAGCCAGGAAACATTTGAGGCTACTGGCTTTTTTCCAAGTAGTAAGGACCCAACAAAATCTTATAAGGTATTGTATATGAAATCATAGGGTAAAATCCCTTTATGTCAAAGCCAGTAGAGTCTAAGAAGATCACTACTCATCATCTTCGGCTTTCTTATTCATCTCTCCCTTTCCTTGAGCCAATTAGATAATTATAGTTGAATTAAAGCTAAATGGGCTAATTAATAATGGTTAACAACACTCCACTGCCCTTCCATAAATTTTCTTTCTGCACACACACTACAAAGAAGAAATCTTGAAGTTGCTGCCTTCTTGCTCTAACTAACCCTATGAATTTCTTTTTCATGGAACTCCAAAACTGCTTGAAGTTGCTTTACTGAGAACTTTTCCACGGTGTCCCAAAGCTGTTTGGAA
This sequence comes from Cucurbita moschata, assembly GCF_002738365.1. Lineage (NCBI taxonomy): Eukaryota > Viridiplantae > Streptophyta > Magnoliopsida > Cucurbitales > Cucurbitaceae > Cucurbita > Cucurbita moschata. The sequence goes on from NW_019268567.1 coordinate 249,552, forward strand.
GTTCTTTCCTAACTAGAGTTTCCAGACTAAAACGAAAGAAACTATTTCCTTTAGCTTCAACCCATTCAACTCTAAATTCTGCGCATCAGAAATGATTATACCGATTCTATCATTGATTCTGAAAGCAAACTCAGCCAGATCTCAGGAAAGTTTCTATCAACATTATTCAATGGGAATGAACATCAAATGGAGGGATAGCCGAATGCACAAGTCTTTGCATCCAAACTAAAGACATGAATTGAATGGAAGAAAAACAAAACAAAGCCACTAATTTTTGTGGATCCGTACCCCTTATACCATAATAAAGGGATGAAGTATTCAAAGGGTTTTCTGGGATCCAAAATTGAATGAAAGTTGGGCTATAAATAGGCCGTAATTAAACAGATTCAGCGCTTTGGTAGTCACTAACCGTTAAAAAACAATCTCCGGAATAAGGATTGGCTAGGATTAGGACTCTAAGTTATGGAAGAGACTATAAACATGCCATAATCACTCAAGAAAAGTAGGAATCTGAAATCAGTAAAAAAAAATTTCATTTCAAATAGGTTAGAGTAAACACGATTTCAAACTTTGGAAAACAAAATCAGTACCATAGAAATTTCTTTTGCAATAACGCCTACGGCTGTTGAGAATTGACTGTAGAAGTGATCAACAAAAAGAAAATTGTTCTTGATTTTTTTGTTTTCTCCGTGAGTGAAGAGAACATAACCCAATGAAACAAAATAAAGAACAAAATAAACCTCGGAGTTCTGATAAATGGCGGCTGTGGTGGCGCGATCTCTCCAAGGGCGCGGATTAGGGGCTTAACCACTGTGTTTCTGATGAAAAAAAATACAGAGATAAAAACACTGACAGCTCGGAGGGGGCGACAGAGTTTGAGAGGGAGAACGGCGGCAATTTAATTGGAAGGCTGAGAATGCAGCGTGCGGCAGCAGCAGCTGAGACGGCGGCCGGCAGGAACGGCCGGATAGAGTGCAGTGGCCGGTGATAGGAGGGGGAGCGGTAGCCGAAATGGGATTTAGAAAGAGGAAAAATATTTTTAAAAAAATTAATTTTTAAAAAAAAAAAAAAAAAAAAACTGTAATTTCAGTTTTGTTTAC
>NW_019268567.1:251666-267906 GCF_002738365.1 Cucurbita moschata
TTTTTTTTTTTTTTTTTTTTTTTTTTGTGGAACTTTTAACATGAGCTTATTTAAGTAATACACTATCTTTTTATTTAAATATTGTAATAATTAAAAATTAAGTAAATGTTCTAATAATTAAAAATTAGATATGTGCATTGGTATAATAATTTATAGTTTTTTTAAAAAAATCAATAATGACTGATAAAATGGCAAAATTTTCAAAGTTTTTAGTCTTAGAATAACTAAGTGTTGGCATCTCTTATTATTTCTCTTAGGTTGCTCCTTCTTCTATGTGATCTTGGCTAGGGAAATTTTCATGCCACATCAAGTTCTTAAGCTTACACGCCTCTTTATCAGGCGACCTAGGTCCATGACGGGAGAACGGTCTATCCTTAGTCCTCACAAGCCTATAAGTTGTTCTTGTGGTTATTTCGGGCATCAAAACAACATATTTGTGCTAAAACTTCCTTCATTCTCTCAACTTAATATCCCAATGAGGATATCTATAAGAGGGATATTCAACGATCTTAGTCATATCGGCCCTCATATCCATTCACTAGTCACCCTATCCCGTCAACTCTAAAAATCTTCATTCATGGTGTGGTTACTTCTCTATCTTCGTAGGTCACAAAATATTGAAATGCTTTTGCAAGTTCTCTTATAATTCCTTCTCAACATACTCAAAATCTACATTGATCCTAAAAATCTTGAAATCCATCGTATTGACGTATTAAGTCATTCCTTAACTAGCATACGAGTTTATCCCTTTCGTTCTTGTACGAGCTCTTCCTAGTGTATCACTTGGTTTTTGTTGAGGCCTAACCTAGCCAATGTGACGAAGGTCCTCCATTCACAAGTCTTTATCTCTTACATGATCTTTATCCACTTAGTTTGATCTAGACACACTCTCATGTTATTGTCCTGTCATGCCACCGAAAGTAGGCTCTTTCAATCCTAACCAAATTTTGGCACTACCTGGGTCTATTGTGGTACGATAGCTCCTGGGCCTCCTCCCTCATATCACATCAAGCTATTTCAATCCTAACCAAATCTTGGCACTACCTAGGTCTATTGTGGTATGATAGCTCCTGGGCCTCCTCCTGACATTAGCGAATTTATACTACCAACTGCATCTGTGGCATTTGTAGTTTAATAGTGACGAGCTTATGTCTATTCATAAGAAGTTTCTTTCTCAATTGGATAAATACCTTGCGTTCCAAATGTTCACCTCTGTTGTTCCCTTAATCATGTATGGTAGTGCCTTTGCATCCTTAATACAACCATTACGAGTGTTGATTCAAATTCCTGAATTGGTATCTACATTCAACTTTTATCATAACACGAGGCATAGCAAAAAATTTCATGTGTTGTACCTATATATCCGGTTAGTTTTCTCCTTCCAAATTGACATCATCTTTCATGACATTGTAGTCTTGTTGGCATACTTGCCTATTGGAACTTATCCGGTGTGTTTTTCTGTAATAACCCAAACATAAATAAACAAATAAAAATAATTATAAAAAATAGTTAAAATAATAATAATAAATAAACAAAAAAAACATCATTTTATCTCCACTAACCTCTCATCCATTCCCACAATTATCTTTTCTCAACTCATCCTCACACTAGGAAGTAAGCTAGGAAGTAACCGTTACTCCAAAAAGAAACGGAAAAACAATAATCGTCAGATTTGATAAAAAAAAAATGAGAATGGTCTTTATCCGAGTGAGATTCACCCGATGAATAAGGTATATATTAAATCTTCATTTTCTTTTATCCTATTTTTTTTTTAAATCACAGCCGATCTCAATTATTACAATGGTTTAGTTTGATTTAGAAACTAAATGTCAATCATTTATACGAATTCTACCAAATCAGGTCAGATTAGTAATATTAGATTAAATTTATATAGTAGTCAAATGAATAGACTAAAAATAAATGACCAAGAAAATTTGTTAACAGTAAACACTCAAGTAAACACTCAGATAATAAAAAATTTGGAAACCTAATAGATTAAAAAAAATTAAGGAATTAAAAACCACAAACTAAATAGAGAAAGAAAGGTAAATACAAAGAGTAGTAAAACCTAAAATAACTTGAAATAGGTGTATCTATATTTTTATAAATAGTAACTATGGAAAATAAAATTTTTAATAAAAATATAATTACATACATATAACATTTCAAGACTTTTAATAATAGAGAAATAATTTTGTAGATTTCAAACTTGAAACTGATGTCATGAGCTCACATAGGTTGACTCGGATTTCAAAGGACGGAATCGAACTTTCATTAAAGATATATTCGTGACAACGACTTAAGCTAGCCAAGTAAGTGGTCTTACTATCAGCATAGTTATATTTGATGTTGACACGTACCTGTGGTTTTGCACGTATCATATATACTGATATGTGTGAATTATCTGTTAATCGGTATGCTTATATTATATTTATGTTATGTTATAATATGTGAATTGTATAATAATAGTTATGGTACGATGTGTTCAATGATAGGTTTAAGATAGGATACGAGAAGGATGCACGAAACAAAATGTGACGATAGGAGTAAGATATGTTCATGAAACGTTAAGGTTAGGTTACATACCGGAGTGCTATGGATAGGAGAGATTGATGAAAGAATACGGTTAGGTTATGGGTAGGAAGGGATAGGTTTGTGATAGATTGATAGAATGATAGCGTTAGGATACGTTCCTGTAATGATATCACTAAAGTACGTTCACGTAACGATAGGACTGTGATAGGTATAAGAACGTTAAGGCTATGATAAGTTAGGGAACGATATGACCACGAAGTGCTTACGATATTCAATGTTTATGATGCGATATATTGTGATGTGATGTGATGTGATGTGTCATGTTTAGATTGTTTTGTGTGACCATTGAGGAAATTGTTATATGAATTGCACGTTATGAAATGACATGTTAAAAGCATGGAGCGTTGTGTTATGTTTTCTAAATTGTATGTATACAACATGTTATGAATGACATGATATCACGACAAATGAAATGAAATGTAATCCCGTTAGGATTATGTATGATACGTAGACTGAAAATGAGAAATGACATGCTAAGCATGAAAGATGACAGTGGGATTATATTCATTAATGATAAAAGTAAAATATTGGGGACCTCATGCGTTATGTGTGCTCATGCATTTGGGGGATACCCCTATTCTATCACGAGGGTACGAACGCATACATCCAATGGTAGGACAACGATCGTTATGTTTGCATAGCGCTGCCATGATGGTGACTAGTTTTAACGGGTGTCCGGCCTAAGGAGCTCCCAGAGTATGCTCGCCGGACAAGGAAAGTGGCCCAGCGGTATACGAACTGACTGGTGAGTCCATACTCGCATGTATGGACTGTGTAGAGTATATGGTACACGTCAAAATTACCGATTAGAACAGCACCATAGGAAGACAGATTGAAAGATAGGTCCCATCATCTCGTTTGCATGTGATTGTTGCATTTAACTCCAATAGTGGAGTCACTTATTGAGTATTTCTTTAAATACTCAAGCCATGTGCTACTACATTTTTCAAGTTAAGGCAAGACATTCCTGTATGGCTAACGACAGCATCGCAACTCGAGACCATGGCACATGCATAGGATAGTGGTATTTATTTTCTTAGACTTAGGCTAGAATAGGATGTTTTTAACTTAAACGCTTATTTATTTTATTTAGTGTTTTGTTGTGTCGTTTTAAAGATGTTTTCGAAACACGTAAGACCATGACTGTGTTTTAAGTTAAAGATTATGTTTTATGGAATTTAAATGAAATCTTCCACATTCAATGTTTATGGTACGTATACAATAGCAACCTTAAATTAAGTAAAAAATTTCAGGTTGTTACATTTTTCAAGTTCTGTACCCACTTATTGTACTTTGCTTAGGCTACTAAAGAAAAACCTACTCCCATGTCGTGCCTCTCTCAAGCATGGTTAGAATGACTTATGACCTAGACTTCGTTAGATTATGATCCCATGAATACAACGAAGCGTTGCACGAGGTGGTAGGTCGCCAACTGAGTTCGATCCTATCCATGATTCTTCTCAAAGAGAGGTATTATAAAGATGCAAATTTGAATTATAATATTTTGGTTAAAAATAAAGATTTAATATATTTATGAAAAAAAAACTAACTTTTTAGTAAAATATAAAATTGATAAAAGACGTGCACAACTAATAATAATCGACGGTGCATTTAATTAGTTATTTATATATTGGCAGCCTCGAGATGAAAAGACGATTCTACCCTCCATGGCTATTTATGACTGAAGCAGACTAATCCCGGAAAGGACGGCAGAACCGGAATGGCATCTTTGAGAGAGAATGACGAATATACCCCTGGAAGGAGGGTTCTTCGAAATGACATAGCCTGCAAATCCGCATCAGCGTGTAACCACTCTTTTCATTATTATCTGTAACTTAGTTGGCGTCCATGGCCGCTCCTTCTCCGAAGTCCCCATTGACCTTCTTCTTCTTCTTCTTTACTCTTCAGTCTTCCCCCCCTATATATCATCCCCCTCCCCACTCCCCCTTCTTCAGCTCAAACTCAAGCCCTAATTCCTAATCCCTAATTCCCAATCCCTAATTCCCAATCCCTAATTCTATCTCGCTTTCTTACTCCGATGGCGTTTGTCGCAGACCAATCCGGATTCGAGGACTGGCTACCGAAGATGGCGGAGAGGCTGGGCGGCGAGGGGCTGATCGGGGAGCTTTGCAATGGATTCAATCTTCTGAAGGACAGAGAGAAGGGGGTGATTGATTTCGAGAGTCTGAAGAGAAACGCGGCGGCGCTAGGGCTGGCGGATCTGAGCGATGAGGATCTGAGAGAAATGTTGAGGGAGGGGGATTTCGACGGTGATGGCGCTCTCAATCAGATGGAGTTTTGTGTTCTTATGTTCAGATTGAGCCCTGAATTGATGGACGAGTCCTGGTTCTTGCTCGAGGATGCTCTAAACCAAGAGTTTAAGGGCTTCTGTTGATTTTTCTTTTTATTTTGTAATTATTAATTACTGATTTATTTACTTCACTTATTGAATATACAGGAAAACAAAAAGCCATTAAGCCATTAACTTGTGTTGCAATTTTTAGCTTTCAAATTATATGCTTATAATTTAGACATACATTAATTAAAATTTTATGATTTGTTTGTAGGTGAAATAATAGATCAATTTCAAATTCTAATAACACCAGTGAATCAACCAACATCGGTTAAGAGTTTATATTAAATAATAAAATGTATACATTAAAAATATTCTTTTATATGATTGTTTTTTAAAGGAATAACAAATGGAAAAAACTCCGTGTGAGGAACCCAATTTGCTCTAATTCTAGCAAAATTTCTTGTCGGGTAAGTTCCGACCCGCACGGAAGATGTAATGATCTGGGCACTGTCCCAGAGAAAGACTCGGTGAAATAGACATGTCTGTGAAGATGCAAATCGGTGAAAATAGACATGTCTGTGAAGATGCAAACTACCTGCACCCGGACAAAAAGACCCATGAAGTTTCACTATTCCCTGGAATTCGCTTTGGGCTTTTCCTGCGTAGCATAGGTGGAGGGTGAAGAAGGCTCCCGAAATAGACATGTCTGTGAAGATGCAAATCGGTGAAAATAGACATGTCTGTGAAGATGCAAACTACCTGCACCCGGACAAAAAGACCCATGAAGTTTCACTATTCCCTGGGATTCGCTTTGGGCTTTTCCTGCGTAGCATAGGTGGAGGGTGAAGAAGGCTCCCTTTCGGGGGGCCTGAGCCATCTGTGAGATACCACTCCGGAAGAGCTAGAATTCTAACCTTGTGTTTGGCCCGTACTTGAAGATGCAAACTACCTGCACCCGGACAAAAAGACCCATGAAGTTTCACTATTCCCTGGGATTCGCTTTGGGCTTTTCCTGCGTAGCATAGGTGGAGGGTGAAGAAGGCTCCCTTTCGGGGGGCCTGAGCCATCTGTGAGATACCACTCCGGAAGAGCTAGAATTCTAACCTTGTGTTTGGCCCGTACTTCACTTACCCTAGGGTTGGCTTTAGGCCTTTCCTGCGCAGCGTAGGTGGAGGGCAGCCCCTGTTTCCTGGGATTCGCTTTGGGCTTTTCCTGCGTAGCATAGGTGGAGGGTGAAGAAGGCCCCCTTTCGGGGGGCCTGAGCCATCTGTGAGATACCACTCCGGAAGAGCTAGAATTCTAACCTTGTGTTTGGCCCATACTTCACTGTACCCTAGGGTTGGCTTTAGGCCTTTCCTGCGCAGCGTAGGTGGAGGGTAGCCCGTACTTCACTGTAACCTGGGATTGGCTTTAGGCCTTTCCTGTGCAGCGTAGGTGGAGGTCAAAGAAGGCCCTCTTCCGGGGGGCCCAAGCCATCAGCGGAGATAGCACTCCGGAAGAGTTAGAATTCTAACCTTGTGTTAGGACCTACGGGCCAAGGGACTGCAAGAATCTTTGTCATGGTCCCTGCAAAAATAAATAGAAAATTTCATAGGGATAGAAAATGAAATAGGTGGCAGGGATGCTTCTCCATCCCGCCCCATCTTGTGAAGATGTCTAATTGATAGGTTGCAATTGAGCAAACTTGTTTGGTAAACCCAATTTGATTATTTCATTAATGTTAATTAATTATATATATATATTATATATATTAAAACTAATTGATTTTTTATTCTTATTTAATTTAATTTTAGAGTTTATTTATTTATTTTTTACTTGATAAAATAAAGTTTCATCGAGTATTTTATTTTTTGGAAGACTTGTTTTTTATTAGTTTGAAGCTGTTTAAAGAATTTATAACCAAAAACTATAATGATCTAAATTATAAAAATATAGTTTAAGAAAAAGAACTTAAAAACTTACTTTTTAACTAAATAAAATATAACATAAAATTATTATATACTCATTACCTTGTAGGTTAACTCAATGAGCTTATAACATTGCATAATATTGTAGCAATGCTAAAACATTCCATGACCACCAAGGTAGGTTCGGGACGTTGCTTAGAGTGTCACAATGCTACCGAAATAAAGAAAAGGGTGGAAAATATGCTCGGTTTAGAGACAACATCTTAACACTATCTTATTTTTATATAAAAACATGTTTCTTAAAATTGCTGGAGGGACTTCTCGGGATTCAAACACCAAATACATCAAAAACGGCATTTGAGAGACTTTGAGCACTTCTATAGAAGTTACGAAAATGATTTCAAGGCTTGATGTGGATATTACACTAGGAATGGGAGATCGACACGATGAATATAATTTTATTTCTAACATCTTCTTAGTATAGATATGGATTTTAGTCTAAATATTTGTGGTTCTTTTGTCGAAGAGTTTGCCCCTCCATCTGTGGAAATCGGAAATGAGTCCAATCCTGCTTGTTTGTTGTTCGTCTGCCAAGTTTAGACGAGATTTTTGACCAAAAAGTGTGCACCTTTCTTTTTTTTTTTTTTCAAAAAAACTTGATAGAATGGCCAAGTACTTTTGGGTAAACAATTTTTGTCAAAATTTATCTTTTTTTTTTTTTTTTTTTTTTTTTTTTTTTTTTTTTTTTTTTTTTTTTTTTTTTTTTTTTTTTTTTTTTTTTTTTTTTTTTTTTTTTTTTTTTTTTTTTGTTCTTGATCATCGCCTCGCATGATCTAGATCTTAAAACAAAACTAATTTCAATAATAAATTCTATATAATATAAATATTATATGATGCTTCTACTGCATCATACTCTGTGAATGAATCAATGATCGAAGAGTCATCCGCTTGAAGTGGCTTATGATAGGTTTTAGTTATTATTTTGTGCACAAATTTAATACGTTTATGAATGCTAAATAAATAGTTGAAAAGTATTTGAAATATTCTAATATTCTAGTCCAATAATTTTAAATTTAGAAGTCTCGTTACTTTATCTTTTATTTCTTAAAGCATCTCTTTAGAAAAGGAACACCTTTGGGAGAAAATAAATTTGTTTGAGAAATAAAATTTTAAAATTGATTTATATTTTCATTTAAATTTATATTATTGGTTGATACAGCTATTTTAATCTATATATATTTTAATATCAAATATTTATAAGTCATGACTCATCGTTAACATTAGTTATAAAAATATGGTAGGATTGGATTGAATTGCACCTTATTTTTCAGAGATTAACTCAACAAAAAAATAATAATAATAATAACAACTTACACACCAAACTAATTCAATTTTAAAAAAATTCAATCCAAGCCAACCCAACGTTCATGATTTTGGTTGGGTAGTTTAACTTGGTGGAAACGTCGAGTCACATGAATAATTCTATTAATGTGTCGGTTTTTATAGTCAACTTTGACCAATGCTACAAATAAAGTAAATATATTTTTACGCCATAGAAATTTGATGCCTTTCCTTTATCGTTCATTTTTCAACACGTAAGTATCAATCATTGTTACTCTATTTCCATACATTTTCAACCCAATTGAAATATTCACATCTACCGTGCAAGTTTTCAACCAAAACACCAGCACTTAATAATGGAGACACAACCCAAAGTTGAAACCATATAAAAACATTTATTTCAAACAAACAATAATAGTACGAAAATTTGAAAACAGATGATCTACTCAATATAAAATTGTAAGTTTAGTATTTTATTAGATATAACAATTTTTAAAAAAATTTAAAATTTTCGATGCTCTGGCAGATATAAAATTGAAAGTGGGATAGTTCCGAACGTCTTTCAATAATTTTAGTTCTACTTTTATTCTCGGTTCGAATCTTAATGTTCCATCTTCTCTAACCTGCATTAGTTTATTTTATTAGTCAGAGCCTTATTTGAGAAGAATAGAATTTTCAGATTAGGAGCACGACCACAAAAATGTTTTTTTTTGGGTTAAAAATCATTTTGAATAATCAAATTTGGTTAAAAAAAAAAGGTGATCAAAAGCTTAAAATGGAATAAAACATATAAAATATTTAATTAAAACAAATATATAAAAAAAGTGTTTTTTTTTTAAATAAAAAAGTGTTTTAAAAGGTATGCCAAACTAATATTTAATTTTATCTAAATGACAATGACAAATCAATATGGATACATGAATATAACTTTAAAATCATAAAATTAAAATCTAAAATGCTTTAAACGAAAAAATAAGTTACAATTTTTTATTAATATATTATAATATTTTAATTAATTAACAATATGATTTCTATGATAAGTTGGTGTAATTTCAATGGGGATTCAAAGAGTTTGTTTCTTTAATTATTATTTTACTTTTTCTTCACAAAAATATTATTATAAACTTATCAAAAATATGGGGAAAGGTTAAGTATATTTTTGAAATATTTTAAAAATGAAATATTATTGATTTTGTAAGAGCATTTTTAAGAGTTTAAGATTATTTAAATTTTTTTATATATTAAATTTAAGGAAATTATTAAAAGTTTAATATATATTTTAAGAGTAATTTTTATTAATTTAGCAGCCAAAAAAAAAAAAAAAAAAAAGGACGATGGGGTTGGCGCGAAGACGAGGAAAAATTTAAGACGACAAAAGGGAAGGCAGGTGAAGAACATTTCCCACCTCTCTTTCCCAAAATTCCTTTACGTTCGTTGAAATGGTAAGACGAATACGCCAAGAAGTTTCGATTCTGCTTCTCTTTTCTCCTTCTTATTGCTTCCTGTTCCGTCATGGAAAACGACCCACAAACCATCCCCCCGTAATTGCTTCTGTTTTAAGCTTTCATTGGATCTTTCCCTGACCGTTTTGAATCTCCGCGACGAATTCGTTTCCAGGTATTGAGGCTGTCTCTTGCTAATCGTCTAATCTTTCTATGCATCTGATTCCGTTATCTTTATTGTGATTTCGTTTTTTGATGGTCGAGTTCTTTTGCTTCTACGTCTCGGACATTTGGGCTTTTGATCAATTTCTATTTTGATTCCTAATTTTGGGGGGTTCTGTTCTTTTTACGTTTCTAATGGCTGGAAATTGAAGTTTCTGCTCTTTTTCTGAGAGATGGAGGAATTCTTTTTTGATTTTCTGTCTCCTTCTGCGTACAGAGTTAAAGGGAAGTATGTTCATGTCCTAAAAGGTCCTACAATTATTTCCTTTGGGCTCTGGATTCGTAACAAGATATTCACCTTGTTACATTCCTGAGCACGTTTCTAGAAGGAGAAAATGTCGCATGTTCTGAACTTTTATTTTCCAAAGGTAGACAAAGGGTTTTCCAGCTATTCAATCTTGACCACCATAAGGGTGGTTGTCTGATTCCTTTTGGGTCCATGGTAAAGGTCAAAACATCTACACTTTTTTCGTTTTGAAATGTCAAAGGTCTTTTTATGAGTACACTAGGCGGTACAGTGACATTCTTGCTTGGAAGTTTTGAGTTTGAAATACTTTTCAAAATTGAGGTGTAAGGCATGTAGGCTTATCATTAGTTAGTCGAGTACTATATATATTAATGCCTCGTAAAAGATTTCCTCTGCAACAGGCTTTTAGCAATGGGAAGCATCATGTCTGAGATTAACTTGAAGGACTTTTTTGTTCCCAACTATATTTTATCTCTTGGATCAGAGGTGGAAAGAGTTAGCCATCCCCCTGTTTGTCCAGTAATTGTTTTCATTAACTCCAAAAGTGGCGGTCAGCTTGGAGGTGAACTCCTTGTCAGATACCGTTCTCTTCTCAATAAAAATCAGGTAATTTGACCCGTGTTAATGCAGGATATTATTGTTTCATTTTTGAGTTTTTTTACGGTTGTGGATGTTCGAATTTGAGGCAACTTTCTTCAGGTTTTTGATCTGGGAGAGAGTCTTCCTGACAAGGTGCTACATCGACTTTATCATAACCTTGGCATGCTCAAGGACAAGGGAGATCTCTTGGCTGCTCATATTGAAAAGAATCTTAAACTAATTGTGAGTTACTTGTCGAGTTGGGATTTCACTTATATTGTCTACCAGTGAGAACACATGATTGAGTGTCTGTTACGGTTTCATCAATTGTCGAGGCCATAAGTTGTCAATTATCACCGATCTCTACTCCTTGCTTTTAATATGTGATTCTAATTATCAGGTTGCAGGTGGAGATGGTACTGCAAGCTGGCTTCTTGGAGTAGTTTCTGATATGAGACTGCCTCATCCACCTAAAATTGCTACAGTACCATTGGGAACTGGAAACAATCTTCACTTTTCCTTCGGCTGGGTATTTCTTTCTTTTGTTACACCTGTGCTTTTGATATTTTTTTTTTTTTTGCTATTTATATGGATAATGGTGTTTACACTCATATTATCTAAGGCTATGTTCTTCATGTTCACGGGATTAAATTAAAATGTTAACGGATCAGCAAATCTTAACTTGTATATTTTGCTTAGTATTTGGCTTTGAAATTTTAGTCATTTCACTGGAATATGTTCTAATGGTCTTATCCAATGTAAACTCTGACAAAACCAATCATGTCTATTTCCTGGCAAGACATTTAGCATTTACTAATATTTCGGGCCTGTTTAGAAGTTTTTTCTATGCAATCACTTATATGAGCTGTCACTTTACCAGGCACCATGTCAATTGTGCTTTCTGTGTACATTACTCTTGGTGCTTGGACTGATTTAAGTCTGAGTTTGAAAATAGTAACTGTTGTTAATTCACAGGGAAAGAAAAATCCTGGCACAGACCGTGAATCCGTTGAATTATTCTTGAGTCAAGTAAAGAGTGCAAGAGAAATGAAGATTGATAGGTAAAACATCTATAAACGCCAAATCCAAGCATGTTTCTTAATTTTTTTTTTTGTTCTAGCATGATCAACTAATTATGTAGTGTAAGGGTGTGTGATGTACGTATATTTAAACATTGTCATTACTAATGTTTATCAATTGAAGTGTGAAATAATATGATTAATTCTCAACTCACATCACCAATGAATGGGCAGACTACGGGAGTTATTTAGTGGATGGAAGTATTGATAATTGTGGCATGATTCTGGTATTACCAAGCTACTCCTTTTTAGATCAACTAGTCATTTTGTCTTAAATAACTATCTGTTAATTGAATGCTGCACCGGCATGGCTGTAGATCAAAAGCTTTGTTGCTCCGAATCAGGGGCAGTTTCTATCATTGCACATATTTAATATGTTTACTGAATTTTAGTGAAATGGGAAAGTTTTTTGGTTAATAAGAATGAAACTGTTATTGTTTTCTTCATAAACTCAATTTTTTTTGTATTCCAGCTGGCATATTCTCATGAGAATGCGAAGTCCGAAGGAAGGTTCTTCTGATTCTATTGCACCTCTTGAGCTGCCTCACTGTTTGCACGCATTCCATCAGGTATCCCAGCCTGTCAACCAAAATATAGTAAACTTGTCTTGGTTCTTATTTTTTAAAAAAATTCCTTTTGATTCTTTCCACTGCTTATATGTTTAGCATGTTGAACTGTTCTAACTCCAGCACTAATGCTCATAATCCATCGGTAGGAAACTAAAAATGTCATGAGAAAAATGAAGGTGTACCTAAAATATGGACACCACCAGAGGGATAAAGAACACTCTGATTGGTCCTGTTGAATTATGAAATTAAATTCATGGATTGATTGGAAAGAAATAGTAATAAAATAGAAAAGAAAATAGTAAGCTTTACCTATACACCACAAGAGGGCATCAACAGGTTTTAACAATTGTTTTCCGTCATATTAGAAATACATTAAATTCAACTAATTGGTTTGAATCAAGGTTTATAGCGAAGTTTAGAATTAGGATTTCAAAGCATCAAGTATATTTTTCTAAAAGCAACATTAAGTACTTCTTACTCCAATTGGAGTTGAGTTTTAGAATAGTATCCTAATTAGCTAGGACATAAAACAAGCCTAGATTTGGATTTCTGTATTGCTGCAAGAATTTCATTTATTTGTTCTTTTATTATTCACTAACACTAGAGACTTTCAATTACTCATTAGGGGTCGGGCTTGAGTTTGCTAGCTTTTTACTGGTGTGATTTTTTTTTTTTTTCTTTGTATGGCATTGTGGTCTATGTTTTTCACCTTGTTTTGGCCATTTTCAGGACGGTTGGCATCTATTTCGTGGTGGATTTTGGAATTACTTCAGTATTGGTAAGAATTTTTTTTGCTTCATCACATTCTATCACTTCACTGAATCATTATGTAATGACATTAAAAGTATATTGTTAAAAAGGTTAAATAGCGTGGGTGATTTGAATCATGTGGCTTCATTTGATTGAGCTATGGGTTTAGAAATGCAAGCCTCCAACCCTATCAATTATTCCTCATGTATACTTTTCTGATTCTAACGACAGATTTGTCATTCAAATTCTGCAGCCATGATGTTTTTACATGCCTCCACAGATAATTTCGACTTTTAATCAGCTACTGAGCGATCAAAGAAGCAAAAGTGACTAGCTCTTTACCTTTATTTGATTAAGCTCAAATCAAGAATAGCCCTGTAGCACAACCCTCCTACATTATCATAACCGCGATATACTGTGTTTAGTAATGATATGGGGTCGGATTACTAGAATTATCCTTTTTTTAAACAACATAAGGAATCTTGACCTTGATATGGAGTACAATTGGACTATGCCTTTTGGCGTTGTATGATAGTTTAACTATTTTTTTTATAATAGACAATGGTAGCATAATCCATGTACAATGATGAAGCTCTATTTTAATTTCTGCCTGGTACAGGTAAACTTAAAAACATTCCAATTGAGTTCCTCAGAAATTTGATGAATGGTCTATACAGGAATGGATGCTCAGGTATCATATGCTTTTCACTCCGAGAGAAAGTTGAATCCAGAAAATTTTAAGAATCAATTAACTAATCAGGTAATGATTTATTTTTCCTTTCAAGTCTGAAACACCTTAAATTTACCGTTAGGATTTGCACAAAAAATGACCAATAATTCTCCTTTGTTAAATCTTTCTCACGTGCCAAGTAAATTTGATCCTTATTAATGGGGAGGGAGCCTTGCAGTTGTCAACTGCCGACAATCCAAGACTTTTCCTGATATCTGTAGTACTAGAACATTGTCGGAGATGAAATATATTATATTTAAATTATCTATAATTTAGTTCGCTAGACATTTGGCATGTTATGTCTCACGATTATATCCACTCTACATTAAATGATGGGTACCTGTATGTTTTGCTTTTCTATAGTTTTTCTAGGTTAATATGTGCTTCAATTGTTTTACTTTTGCGTCTTTACCAATACTTTTGTTATAATTATACTAAACAATCAATGTCTCTTTTGGTTGAGGCAGAAAGCATATTTGAAGATTGCTTGTAAACAAGGATGGTTTGTTTCTCCTTTATGTCATCCTCCTTCCAGGTATGTCTTTGGTTTATCTTTATATGATTATTTAAGCAGTGGTCACCTGTCTAGATCATTGTTTATATTTAATTCAGTGTTTATCCCAGAGTTGGTGCGCATGAACTAACCCAAGCAACATTCGTAATTATTTAAAAAGAAAAAAACGATAGTTGTACCTTTACGTCTGGACCTTAGGTCGTGTTATCTGCCTTAGTTTGAACTAGCAACTTAGTTGCTAGTTCTTGTCAATGTCAACATTCTGTGATTTAGAATGAGTTGATGTAATGCAGGAACATAGCAAATCTTGCAGCGGTGAAGATCATGAGGAGGGAAGGTATCTGGGAGGACCTCGTGATTCCCTCAAGGTGATTCAAAATAACCTTTTTTCAATGGGTTGGTTGTTCATTTTGCTGCCTAACATTGCGTCATATGAAATCTTTACTTTCTGCACATAGCTGAGGTGCAAATGAATGATCTCCTTAAAAATGGATAATAGGCTTTGACACTTTCTTTCCAATCTCAAATGCAGTATCAGATCTATAATTTGTCTCAATTTGCCAAGTTTTTCTGGTGGACTTGATCCTTGGGGAGATCCAAGCAAAAATAAATTACATGATGTTAGTTCCAAGCTTGTTTTCCACTCTTAAACCGCGAGCTGTTGTTTAGATCATTCTGGTTGTAATTAACATATTACATAATGTTATGTCTTACAGAGAGATCTAACTCCTCCATATGTGGATGATGGGCTTATTGAGATCGTTGGTTTTAGAAACGCTTGGCATGGGCTCGTCCTGCTTGCGCCAAATGGACATGGAACTCGTCTTGGTCAGGTAACTTCAAGCAAAAACCAGAATTGGATCAGATTCTAAAACACTCTTAACGAACTGACACGATTGTAGTAAATCACCTCCCTTTGATGCTGTGCTAATGAAACTAACACTACTCTTGGTTGCCCCATTCCGAATATTGATGCAGGCAAGAAGGGTTCACTTCGAGTTTCATAAAGGTGCAATTAACCACACGTACATGAGAATTGATGGGGAGCCATGGAAGCAACCCCTTTCTGTGGAAGATGACAAAGTGGTGATAGAAATTAGTCATTCTGGTCGAGTCAACATGCTCGCCAACCTACCGTGTCGAGCTAAAAGCGTGCACGACCCTTCTTCAACTCACAATTATGGCAACAGAGATTATTATATCAACAGGGACGATAAATTTGCAGAAGAAGAACATGAGGTGGTAAAGAAGTTTGGTGCAGCTTCTACGTTTAAGTTTGTGGACGACAGGGACATAGTTCATTATCATTAGGTACACGACGTATTGGGTTATCTTAATTTTGGTTTTTGGTGTATATGAATGATCATGATTTGATATGATTGATTGATGAATGAAGTAGTTGCTTCAGCTGTAAGAGATTGTTGCTCATGAGCTGTTAGTGTAGTTTCCTGTTGTCAATATTTATGATATTAGTGTCTAGATTCAGCTATCGCCAGTAGATATTGTCTTTTTTTAGTTTTCCTTTCGAACTTTCTCGTGAGGTTTTTAAAACTCAGCTAAAGAGAGGTTTCTACATCTTTATAAAAAATATTTCGTTCTCATCCTCAATCGATATGCGATCTCACAATTACGATGGTATGCAATATGTTGTATTCTTATAAATGAATGAATTATTTAAAATTAACAAATTTGCGAAAGTGGTTCCATACACGAATAACATATCTGTGGGTTAAATACCAAATCCATGGGACAAACACCCAACTTTTTTTTTTTGTTTACTTTTCCAAAAATAACTCATGACAATCTAATATTAGAAATTAGTTTTTACAAATAATTAAAAGTATGAAGATTTAATTCAGATATTTAAAAAATATAGATTAAAATAAAATAAAATGTAGAATACTATGGCTTTTTAAATTTGAATTTATATTTATTTCTATTTTTTCAAAAAAAAAAAAAAAAAAAAAAA
>NW_019268567.1:268522-291428 GCF_002738365.1 Cucurbita moschata
AAAAAAAAAAAAAAAAAAAAACGTTCCAACACTTCGCCATATTAATAAATTTAATAAATTAAATTGATTTAAGAGAATTTAAAACCAAAACAACAAGAGAAAATACAGCTGTTTTTTTTCTTTAAAAAAAGAAAAAAAAATTATTTCTGGATCCCCTTTGCATCGAAGGTTCCGGAAGGAAATCGAACTTCCATTCCCCATTTTTGATGGGTTAAAAATAAAATATAAAAGCATAATAATATAATAATTAGGCATTGAAATTACAGTAAGCAATTAATTAAAAATAAATAAATGAAAAAAAGGTAGCGTAAACGCGGTCTCCTTTCTTGGAAAATACAGGAACCCCTTTTGAAAGCACCTAGTTTTGTCCTCAAAACCATGGCTTCCTCAATCCTTCTTCCCCTCTTTTCTCTCTCCTCTGCCGCTGCTTTCTCTCTCTCTCTCTCTCTCTCTCTCTATATATATATATCTATATATATATACACTCCAATTTCTGCAAGAGAAAACCCACACATCGATTAAGAATCGATTAACGAAACCGAAACAGAGGGTAAAAAGAAAACAGAGCATCATGTCTCGGAGTGCGGCTTGCAGGGCCTGGTTCGTGGCGGCAAGCATCGGCGCCGTGGAGGCCATGAAGGATCAAGGGGTTTGCCGTTGGAACAACCTCATCAAATCCCTGCACCAACACGGGAATAGCAAGCTCAGATCTTACTACCAAGCTAAGAAGCTCTCTGCTTCCTCTTCTTCCGCCATTGCCAACCAGATCAACAAGTCTAGAGAGGAGAAGATGAGGAAAGTCATGGATTTGGGGTGTTTGGGTCCCAGTACCATCAGATTCTAGACCTTTTCCTTCATGGGTTTTCGTCAATTTCTTGCCTTTCTTGTTCTACGCTGGCGCTGTGCTCAGAAATTGGTGAAAGCTTGAAATATACAATGTTTTTTAGGCTATGATCTTCTTCTCATCTTTTCTTTGTGTTCTGGGCTTGAAGTTTGCCAATTTGTAAAGAGGTTTGGTTTGGGTTAGTAATGAATGGATACTCCAAAATTGCGAGGGCAGGACAGATTGTTTGAACACAGACTCACAACCCCACAAACTCAAAATAGCATGATATCGTCCATTTTGAACATTAGCTATCAGAGTTTTGCTTTAGGCTTACCGAAAGGCCTTGTTATAGGTTCTCAAAAGGTTTCACCCAAATGGAGAGAATATTAATGATTAGAAACCCATTCCCTAAATTAGCTGAGTAGGAACTTTCATCCCACCTCTTCAGGCTCAACTCTTTTTCTTTTGGAGTCTTAGTCATTTTTATCACGACTTCTAACCCTTTTTCTTTTGGAGTCTTAGTCATTTTTATCACGACTCCTAACTCTTTTTCTTTTGGAGTCTTAGTCATTTTTATCATGACTCCTACAAGGAGTCTCAACTCCTTTTTCTTTTAAAGTCTTTTGTTCGATATTTGAAAATTCTATTGATACGGCTAAGTTTAGGGCACGAATCTACACAATGAAATGATATTGTCCACTTCGAATATAAACTCTCGTGACTTTGATTTAGACTTTTCAAAAGGCGTCTTCTCAATCAAGAGAGTATTAGTTGATCATAAATCCATGATCAATCTCTAAATTAACGTACGTAGACTTTCGATCACAAGTCAACATATTTAAGTACTTTCTATCACAAGTCAACATATTTAATTTAATTAGAGAATGATGATGAATGTATGTGGTGGAGGAGGGTATGATATGACTGTGGAGATCCCTCCCTGACTGATTACATAACAAACAATGGTTTGTTGTTATTAGAGAAAAAGTTGGGCGGATTCTGCCCTCCTTAACTGCATTTAATACTAACGGACACAATATAGTAATGCTTAACCAACCATACTTCTTACAATCTAACTCCTTACTTTATTAGTATACCTCAAAATAATTCATTATTTCTCTATCTATTCAATAGCATTTATATGCATTTTAATGAGCGTTGATATACCAACTATTTGTTGTGCGTCCAAAGCGGAACAAATATACTCACAATGTCAAAGAGACACCAAGATATCTATGTGGTTTGGAGAGAAGAAGTTCCCCTACATTCACGGGTAGCAACCAATCTAAACCAAGTGTTATAAGTGAATAACTCACTATCACACTAAAAAGAACTCTCACCAATATGTTACTCAACAAATACAATGGGACACCCAAAACTCTCCCAAATCCCGATATATAACTAAATCTGGTATGACTAAATCTAATTCAAATAACCAATCAAATAAAAACTTATACAATTTACAACAATCTCCACCTTGTCAGAAGACCTCCAGGTTGATAACTGAGTTGGTTGTTACCACGTCAACGCACTATTCCTTTCTTCCAACGTTGATGAAATTCAAACAATGTTAGAACTCTTCACGAGCGATCACCTTTGTCAACATATCAGCAGAGTCATCAGCAGTTCCAATTTTTAATAAACGAATGTCCCCTTCACTAATAATTTCTCGAATAAAGTGAAAATGGACATCAATATGTTTAGTACGAGCATGATGAACTTGATTTTTTTGACAAATAAATAGCACTCTGGCTATCACAAAACACATCTATATGTTTCGGCAAATTACCCAAGTCATTGATCAACCCATGCATCCAAATGGCTTCTTTAAAAGCTTCCATTACTGTCGTATACTCTACTTCGGTAGTAGACAGTGCAACAGTAGACTGCAATGTTGAACACCAACAAACAGGTCCACCAGCCATAGTAAATAAATAACCCGTAGTAGATCGTCGCTTATCTCCATTCCAAGTGTTTTCTTTGCATTGCCTAAGTCTTTCATTTCAAATGTTTTAGAAAGCTGATCTTTGAGCTTATCAATCTCCACCTGTCTCTTTGAAGCAATTAACATATCATCAGCATATAAGAGCAAATAGATAAACGATCTATCATCAAGACATCGATAATACACACAATGATCAAATTGACTATGAGTATACATATGCTCTACCATGAAATGATCAAACTTGTTATACCATTGGCGAGGAGATTGCTTCAGTCCATACAAAGATTTCTTCAATATGCATACCAAATGTTGCTGTCCAACTACTCGAAAACCAACTAGTTGCGCCATATATATTTCTTGTTCCAAATCTCCATGCAAAAATGCAGTTTTACGTCGAGTTGTACAAGCTCAAGATCGAATTAAGCAACCAAAACCAACAAAATTCGAATAGAAGAATGTTTTGCCACAGGTCAGAAAATTTCAGTGCAATGAATACCTTCTTTTTGTGCATAGCCTTTAGCCCCAAGTCGAGCCTTATAACGTATACCAAAAAAATCTTCTCTTTTGCGAAAAGCCACTTACAACCAATTTCTTTCTTACCATTTGGAAGTTGTACCAAATCACAAGTTTGATTTATCTCCAATGATATTATCACTTGATTCATAGCCTCTTGCTAGTGCAATCTATCCGGGCTCTGGATAGCATCTTTGTAGTTGTTGGGACTTCATCAATCAAAGGGAAAGCATATGCTATCATATCATCGAACCTTGTAGGTTTTCGAATTTCCCTTCGTGGTCTATTCCTAGCGATGGACTCAGGTTCCTCCACTCTTTCATTTACAAGGCTTTGCTCCTCCTGTTCTAAGACGTCAGAGTTATTATCTACCTGATCAATAGGTTCTTCCGTAGGAACAACCATATCAGGAGAGAATACCACCTTCTCCACCTGCTTCAATGCCTCGTCATTATTTTCAATTTCCTGCAAAAGCATTCTAGACTCATGGAATGTCAAATCTCGACTATTAACAATCTTACTTTTCTAGACACCATAACCTATAGCCCCTCACGCCTTTGGTAAAGCCCATAGACTTGGCTTTTTTTTGCTCTAGAATCCAACTTTGAGAATGTCACAGGATAATAAACAGGACACCTAAACACATGCAATTTATCATAATCGCTAACAGGAGTACCTGACCATACCTCAAGCGGAGTTTTCCCACCATTTCCAGAAACAGGTAAACGATTCACGAAGTGAACTGCATAACTGAGAGTCTCAGCCCAAAATGCCTTACTCAATCCTGCTTGCGACAAAATGCATCAACCTTCTCTATTAATGTCTGGTTCATTCTCTCAGCAACTCCATTTTGTTGTGGCTTACCAGGAACAGTGAAGTGTCGAACGATCCCTTCATCTCGACATACTTTAAGAAATGGATCATAAGTATATTCTCCACCGTTGTCTGATCTCAACTTTTTGATTTTCCTATCCGCGCCTGATTCTCTACCATTTTCTTCCACTCTAAGAAGATTTGGAAAATCTCGTTTTTGTGCCTCATGGGATACATCCAAACTCTCCTCGAGTAGTCATCAATAAAGGTGACAAACCACCTCTTTCCTCCCAATGAGACATTTTTCGTGGGGCCCCATACATCAGTGTGAACATAATCCAAAATGTCATTTGTTTGATGTAAGCGGTACAAAACTTCGCATTTTTTGTTTACCAAATATACAATATTCACAAAAATCAATTTTACCAGTTGTGGCACCCTTAAGGACTCCTTGGTTCACCAATGTCTGAAGCGCCTTCCCACCAGCATGTGCAAGTCTCATGTGCCATAATTTCGATATGTCTTGTTCTTTCGAACTTGCCACAGCAGCATGCCCAATTATTGTGGTTCCGTTGAGGTAATATATGCTACCTCTTCTAGTTTCTTTAATTGCCACCAAAGCTCCACGAGCTATTTTCAAATTCTCTCCTTTCAAAATGATATAATAACCACTCGCATCCAAAACGCCAAGGAAAATCAAATTTTTCTTCAAGTCAGGGACATACCTCACATCATTGAGTTTTCGTATAACCCCGTCAAACATCTTGATTTGTACTGAGCCGATTCTCATCATCTTACAAGTACTATCATTTATAGACAACTCCACCATTGAACCCTTTGACGTCCAAAAACATCTCTCTGTTGGGACACATATAATAGGAGCACCCAAAATTAAGAATGTTTGGCTAATTGATAACATCTCTCTATTGGGACACATATGATAGGACCACATTGAACTTCGACCCCTTCTCTTTTAAGATCGGACAATCTTTCTTCCAATGGCCTTTCTGTCAACAATATGCACACTCATTTTTATCAAGTTTTCTCCAATTATCAGATCTAACTCTTGACTTTGATCAGGACTCTCCACATTCGCTCCTTTGCCAAGTAGAAGTCCTTCCACGAGCAATGAGAACATTTGAGCTAGAGTTTTGATATGTCACCTTTTCCTTCTCTCGCATCTCATTATTTATTAAGGCATTTGAAACATCTTCAAAATCAATATTAGTGATTTCATGTAGTAGGGTCATTACTAAGAACTCGTAGGATTCTGGCAAAGAATTTAATAACAATGTCGCCTTGTCTTCGTCATCAATCTTAACATCAAGATTGAGCAAATCAGGGATGATTTTGTTAAAATCATCCGAATGCTCAGCCATTGAGATACATTTTTTTGTAGTCAAAACGGAAGAGTTTTTCTTCAAATAGAGTTTATTTTCCACTCTTTTGCATATATTTCGCCTCAAGCTTGTCCCGTAGTTCTTTCGCCACGGTTACCTTCATAAATGGATATTTCTGGTCCTTGCCAAGGCAGGATCGAACAATTCCACAGGCTTGTCGATTTAATTTCGTCCATTCTGCTTCTGTCATGTATTCAGGCATCACCTCTTGGAGAGAAGCATCAAGATCTTGCATGACCAGCAAATCGCTAACTTCGCCTCGTCAAACACCAAAATTATTGGTTCCATCAAATTTCTCTACTTCGAGATTAGAACTCAAAAATCTCGATCCATGCCGTGATTTAATTCCAGATAATTCTGCCATATTCAAGAAAATAAGCACGATTGTGAGTACGTCTAGTGGTCGATGAGGCCAAAACTTTCACAATACTCCAAATACCACAATCAGGCTCTGATACCACTTGTTGTGCGCCGAAAGCGGAACAAATGTACTTACAACACCAATGAATGAAATTACACAAAGAGACACTAAGATATTTACGTGGTTCGGAGAGAAGAAGTTCCCCTACATCCATGGGTAGCAACCAATCACTAATAAACCAAGTGTTACAAGTGAATACCTCACTATCACACTACAAAGACTCTCACCAATATGTCACCCAACCAATAACACCCAAAACTCTCCCAAATCGTGATATCAAATTTCGATATCAAATCCTGATATATAACTAAATCTCGGATGACTAAATCTAATTCAAATAACCAAATAAATCTAATTCAAATAACCAAATCAAATCTAATCCAAATAATTAAATCAAATCAAAACTTATGAGAATTAATATACTTGATATGAATGTTAATATACCAATGATATAAACACTTGACTTGACATATTATTGATATATCAAAAAACTTTGGAGGGTAGAACCATGTAACTTCAAAACCGAAAATCATATTTCAATTTCTTTTCTTCATATTTGCAATATTCGAGAACTCGCAAAATTAAGGCTACCCATTACTAATTCTCTATATTTAAAAGCGGATTATCTGTTAAGGTATTTATGACTAAATTATAGTTTATCATATATAACATATTTGATATTTTATTACCAGAGATATTTGCCTTCTCATGCCTCTTTTTATTTATTTTTATTTCCATATTCTATATTCTTGTAATTTATTGATTATAAATAAATAACTTTCACACTATTTATATGGGTGGATTAGGCAAACATTCTCTAATGTTAAAAAAATTATGGTTGGAATATGATCCTAAAAATTATAATAAACTAGTTTGCCAAATTCTCTCGCAATAATCCAAATATGTACAGAAATCCAATCCAATTCAATCCAATCTAGTTGGAGTCAAGACAATGAAAAAAATGCAAAACATGGATTCAAAAATCGAAGTGATCCTGATTGGGCTTGGGAGAAGTAAGCAACGCGGTGTAGAGGCGGAGGCGATCCTCCCCCAAGGAAGAGCACCGCGACAGGGGACGCCGAGGCCGAATAAACGACAACGATGTTAACGTAAGCCGGTGGCGATAACGACGCCAGGCGAGCTGGATGGCAACGGCAGCCCAAGTACGCCACCCAGGGGAGTAGTAGCGGGCGCTACGTTTGACCTTGTCGTTGACGAATGTGTAGCGAAAGTGCTGGGTTACGTACTTGACATCCTCCGCCTCCAACCCAAACGCCTCCGTCGTCTCAAGTGTAACCAAAGTGCAAGAGGACGGCGGAAGCCGCTCTATGAAGGGGCGGCGGAGGCACCAGGATAGAAGCTCGTCGCCGCTGAAGTTGCCTGGCCCCAACATGCAGCAGCTTTTGACGCCGTCGCGTAAGACTTGGCTGCTTTGGAGATGCCCTCGCACGACAAACAGCATTCTTTGAACTGGGTCGCCTTCTCTTGTTATCTGAGTATGACTATAATTGTTAGATGAACACGACTCTCCATAATGGTATAATATTGTCCAACTTTGAGTATAACCTCTCGTAGCTTTAGTGATAATATTTTTTTATTATAAACTCACGATCATTTTTAATAAAGGGTTTTGTTGTTGGAACTTACGGTTTCGCCCTTGGTGAAGATGAGGGACTTGACACGGTCACAAATGTTCTCAAGAACAAGATCATCCATGTGTTGAAACAATGGTACCTGCCTAACTAGATCCAAGCAAAGGTGATACTTTATCTCTCGTCGGAGCCCTTCCGGTAGGTTTTTGATCATCTCGCACTCGTCAACTCCGCGCATCGCTGCCCAACGTTGCCGTTCGAAGTTCCGAACACGCTGTCGGAAGCCTTGTGGAAGATGTCGCTTTCTCATCCACCACTCTAGATTCCTCATCTTTAGCTGCATTCCTTGTTTCTTTGACGTTGTTGCATGCAGAAACACCTGCCCACACATTTATAACTTATCGATTCCTGTTTGAGTTTCCTTCGTGGCTTTTAAAACGCATCTAATAGAAAGAGGTTTCTATATTCTTATAAAGGGTGTTTCGTTCTCCTCTCTAACCAACAGGGAATCTCACCATAACCATAATAATAGTATAAGCAGTTACCTTGATGTTTCCTATCAACATGGTGACCAATAAGAGTCCACTGGTGAGAACAATGATATTGAACACAACTTCCAGCCATTCCGTGGTGCTCTCCAAGTTCCCAAAGGTACTGTTTAGTAAATAAAATAAGTTATCACTTAGAAAAGTTTTCTTCAAAACAATTCGAAAAATGATAATGAAACAAACGTGGAGGATTGTTAAGAGGGAGTCCTACATTGGCTAATTAAGAGAATGGTCATGAGTTTATAAGTAAAGAATACGTATCCATTGGTATGAGGCATTTTGGGGAAACTAAAAGCAAATCAACGAGAGCTTATGCTCAAAGCTGACAATATCATATCATTGTGAAGGTTCGTGATCCCTAACATGGTATCATAACCATACCCTTAACTTAGCCATGTCAATAGAATCCTCAAATGTCGAAGAAAGAAGTTTTGAACTTCGAAGATGTAGTCAAAAGTGTCAAACAAAAGGTGTACTTTGCTTGAGGACTCCAAAGAAGGAGCCAAGCCTCGATTAAGGAGAGGCTATTCAAGGGCTCCATAGGCCTCAGAGAAGGCATAAGTAAGGAATACATCTCCATTGGTATGAAGCCTTGTGGGGAAACCAAAAGCAAAGTTATGAGAGCTTATACTCAAAGTGAAAAATATCATATCATTACAGAGATTCGTAATTTCTAATCATAAGCATGAAAGTTTAAAAGGGTGTGAACGTACCTAAGAGTCATGAGACCCCAAAAGATGGGAAAAAGGATCTTCTCCAAGCGGCTTTGGTTGACAACAAGCTGAACAGTCCATTTATAAGCTCCATAATTAAAGTTATCAGCAGTATCCAAACACATGAATTTCGGTTGCCTGTTACTCGCCCAATCAAATCTTGCACTGTCTCTCCCCATTCCCATCTTGGTGGCTCCATAAAAGATACGATCTTTGCACGACAACAGCCTCACCCCACAGCTGCTCGTGCCTCTGCATTGCTCTTTAAGGCACTTGGCTGCTCTTTGCACACCCAACAGGTACCAGCATGCACCTGCAGCCTGCACTCACACAAGTTTAATAACAGTCCTATTAAGAATCACAAATCTCCATAATGATACGATATTATCCACTTACGTGAGCCGCAACAAAGTAAGCGATGAGATTGAGGGCAATGCCCCACCAGACCGTGCCAAAGATGAACCCCGACAGGTTTTGGAGGCGCCGCAACAGGCAAACGGAATGGTACAATTTAGGTAAGTATTGAAATAGAAATACAATTAACAATACTGTCATCACCAATGTCACTGATCCTTCCTTCATTATTCTTGGAATTACTACCCATAATACTACCTGCAAATTAATTTTAATTTTTGAAAATATATTTATATTAAAAATGATTGATTATCCAACGGTCAAGAATTCTTCACAGATTTTAAAATTAAATTGAAAAAAAAAAGGATCGAATCCCAATAGATTCCGAATTAAAAAAAAAAAAAAATTCATGTCGTTCACAAAAAGACATTCAAATTTCACATGTTCCTCTGCCCAGAATCAGAGTTTTATAAACACCACATTCTATTAATTCATGTAAATAAATGAAATAAAATAAAAAATTTATTTAATTCTAGGCATTTTCAGTTTTTTTTGTTTTTTTAAACAATTATTTATTATGTTGAGCAAATTTTAAAATTGGATAATATTTTATTAAAATAAAAGTAAAAACATTCCTAAAGATCGTTGGTTATGAAATTTATTTATATTATTATATGCATGATACCTGTGGGAGTGGAAGAATAACGAAGAGATCAAAGAAGAAGCCTTTTTTGGATTTGAAGTAGCGGAGAGCGACGGCGCGTGGGGTGGAATCTCTAAGGCCTCTATTCTCCGGCGTGGCTGCGGTGGCAGCTCCACCGGCGAAGGAGTATCTTGTGGCAGTCTTGAGCTGGAGCCACATGTTCCAAAGGTGGAAGGCGTCAGCGGTGCAGCGGAGGACGGTGACGGTGATGGCTAACCACCCATCAACAAACAAGCACATCCATGACTCGCTTATGGAGAGCGTGTAGAGGAAGAGAGGGTCCACGAAGAGGCCTGCGGCGGAGACGAGGAGGAAGACCCGGTTCCATTCTCGGACCCATTTGGCTCTCGGGTCGAGAACCGAGCCGACCCCGTAGAGGCTCCGGCAGAAGCCACCGTCGTGTTCTTGTAATTCCTTTTCTACTTCTTCGTCGGAGGAGGTGGCCATGGGAGGAGGGAGGGAGGAGGAGATTGGAGAGACGTGTTGTGATTTGTTTGATGTTGTATGTGAGAGTGTCAGCTTGGCGTGGAGGGTATAATCGACAAGGATGAATTATTACAATGGAGGAAGTACAGCCAAACCCTTCATTGATTTCATCCATAAAGACAATTTTGGTCTTAATTGACCAATTTATCCTCCTCCTCTCTCTCTCTCTCTCTATCTCGACATTCGATCGACTTTATCCTCATACGTACAAAACCCGCCTAGTTGCTCAACACAGCTTAACCGGGGCCAACATATACGTATGAGGACGAGTATCTCAATTGTTTGATCGCTATAGATGATGAGGCAGCCAAGTTGACATGTCTCTAGAAAAATATGTAAATGAGGACACGATGGTTTAGCGATATATTGATTAGGTGATTGAACTTCAACTATCAGTGATATTCTAATAGGAAATGATGACCCGTGACTTTGTGTGATGTCAAATTCTCTTAATCAACTCAAGCGAACTCACGAGTCAACTTAGAAATGGTCCAATGTTTAGGGCAAAATCGAGGACCACGAGCTAACCCACCAGGTAGGCTGCTGAAGCCACATGGGATGTACACATGACTAAACCCCCTATAAGACCCATGCAAGAAATCTGGAGCATCGATGGATGAACGTTGATTTCAATTAGAATAGTACCACTTAGATATCGAAATATGTTGGACACAGGTGTGAGTATCCATTTTGCAGGTCACATCACTCCAAATTATGATTTGATTCTTGCATATAAAAATGTTGATTTTGTATTCGATTTTAGAAAAAGAATTAACTTAAGCTTTGAAGAATCATTTATAATTTGGTTAGCTCAAAACCAAGAAGAACTTAGTACTAAGCAGCAAAGAACGTTTGGGCACTTAAAAAAAAAAAAAAAGCCTACATTTTGTCTTTTACCTTTGAAATCTTTGATGAAATCGACACTGCCCATTTTTCTTGTTTTCTAGCGTATTTGGTTGAGAAACGACAAAGTTCTCGGTCAAAATTTCATATGCTCTCTAATAAAACTCAGCGATCTTACATTTTGATTCCGTTAAGAATGAACCTCTACAATAATATAATATTACACTTTAAATATAAGTTCGGGTGATTTTACTTTTCGTTTCTCCTCACAATCTTCAACCTTTGAACTCCTAACTTTTTGGTCCAATTTCTACCGGTTAATTTACCTAAAAACTTATTCGACAATAATTTTGATTAGAGAAAAATACAAAATTGAATTTAGAACAAATAATAGGAAAATGAATTAAAGAAGAAGGAAGTAAAGGACATTTTGTGATGGGGATAGGAGGGAAGTGAATAAAAGGATATTCTCCTGTTTTCATAATTCAAAATTATGCTTTTTTTATTTGTCTTTTCATTCCAATAATTGAACTAAACAATAGATGCTCTATTATTTTCATTTTAATTTCCCTTCGAATCTTCACACAATCTGAAAAAATAATTATATGCTTTATCTCTTTGAGGGCAAATAAAATTACTAATCGAGAATTATCAACTTTGAAAATCTAGGACTTTAAGAATATAGCTCAATTGAGCGAGCATAGTCAGTTGTACGGTTCTAGAAGTGTATGATTTAGACCAATTATTTAATACTCATTCATAAACGAATGACTGACATAAAATTTTTATACTCATTCATGCTATTTCTTTTTGTAGATGAAATACAAGTTTGCAGCCAAAGTAAGAACATACATGAGCAATATTTGATCGTAGTTTTGACTTTTCACCTTTAGCTATGTACTCCATGTACAAACATGTTTGTTATCCGCTATTAAAAATAGTGATCTATATCCAATCCAAAAAAATGAAAGAATTGTTATCAATTGAACCATTTATCATCGAACAAGGATAGAATCGACCCGTTGATGAGGTTTAAGAAGAGAGGGAAACCATAACATTAAATAAAAAAAGAAAAACAACGAAGGCCAATATGATTCAAATGCGTGGTAGGGGTGGGGAAGGGGTAAGTAAGGTAAGGGAAAGGGACAGGCGTTAGGGGCTTGGCTCTATTATGCATACAAGTTGAGCAACTGAGGTTCTCTGAAGTTTCCTTGGTTTTGTTTGTTTTCCCTAACAAGAAGATATGCATAATCAAAATCCCAACTCTCCACAAGGTATTTATACCACTTTAAACACAAGCTCTCATGGCTTTGCTTTGGGCTTCTCCAAAAGGCTTCATACCAATAGAGATAGTATTCCTCGCTTATAAACCATGATCTTCTACTAAATTAACCAATGTGGGACTCACTCCCAATAATCCTCAACAGAATATTAAATGGCTACCATCATACCTACTCGTCACTTCCAAAATATGAACAAATTGCCATCCATGGCAAATATTTTACCATTTCTCCTTCCTACATCTAACCATTATGAAAAAGTAATGTCCATAACATAAATAATATACTACTTCCTATAGTAAGTAGGAAACGTAATTATACTTCACTATTTTTCACTAGTATATCTAACCAATCATAAAAGTATCAACTGCACTACCAGAGTTGCATTCATCCTAACCTAAATAATGGACTATTTAATCGAAATAAGCACAAAATGAGATTAGATGGAGCATTTTGATTTTCATTGTGACTTGACAACACCTACTTAATAAAAGAAAAAGAAGAGAAAATTAGAAAAAGGGGCCCTAGTTTGCAGGACAATGTGGCTCAATGTGGTCCATAGAGGACAGCCGCATCTTGAACCCCCCCAGTTCGGTATGGTCTTTATCTGATCATCCACTCAATATGGAATTTAGTTTCGGCTGGACCTAAACGTTAATCCTATCCAACTTTTTAAGGATACTAGATATTAAAAAGAAAGAAAAGAAAAGCAACAACATTAACTTCACAAATGATTTCTTAGACCGAAACTTCTTAAGGGATTTGGTGAAGGCTATCTATCTCAGCTAAGAAGATTTCGTGAATTCGTGTCCAGAAACCAAGATTTGAATAGCTATGTTTAGGTAAACTTGAATGCCAAAAACATTCTTAATATCAGGTCATTGACAGTAATCAGACATCAATATCATCTTATACAACCTATTTCTCCAAGTTGGCATTTCAAAAAGACAGTTACAATACCATTTGCATGGGTCAAAAATGAATATTAATTTGAACCCATAAGAATGGAACTTACTACCGCAGGCTGGAAAACCGAAGGAAAGAGATTTAGTTGCCTCCCCATTGACTCCTTTTGTATATACGCGTAGAGATGTCATATATGTACAGACTCCTCTCAACGGAAGTATACCCTTTTGCTTCCATTTTCCAGACTTATTCCTTCACTTGGATGACAATTTTTGGCCTGCTGCTGTAAAAAGTATAAAAGGGGTCATAAAAAGAAGAGGTTAATAACATGATTTCAAAGATATGGCGACCATTAGGCAAAAAAAAGCCACAGAAAAACAAACAGTTCACATTTTCCCTTAATAGCACCGACTTGTTTAGTTCACACAATCAAAGGACGCTTTGTCCAGAAGTTGAATCAAAGGAAAATTGATGCATGGAGGATTATAGGACCACGATGATGATATGCATAAAAATCTGGTCAAATAGCACCAGGAGAATGATATATGCCTCACAATTTGTTAAACAAAATATATCAATGGACATCTGAACATACGATCTACTTGTTAATAACACTAATTGATCCAAATTGTTGTTTTGATCTTCAATTCAATAACTACTTATTCCAAAAAATGATGCGAGAATGGGTTGGTATATTTTAACATCAACAAAACGAGCATGATAAAACTAGTTGAAGCCTACAATCTTTTTACCTTCGATCTGACTCCACTTCGTCCACCAAGTCTTTGTGGAACCTTGTGCTCTGTCTTTTTCTGATCCTTGACCATGCTAAATGTATAAGGGTCTCTACCATTGCATTTCTGACTCACAGCAATTCTCCTTATTGCATTCTCCTTTCCAGCTACTACTGTCTTGCATCTTCCTATTCCATCTAAACTTTCCTTTTTCTTTGGCTTTAAACAAGTGTTTTGAAGGTTTCTTTGCTGTAGTAGAGAAGCTTTTGGACCAAGTATCTGGTTGAAGAACAAACAAGATTAAGTACATCTCCTTGACATTGTTGAGAAAGGATGCATACTGAAAAATCAAAATTCTCAATACCATTTCTCTGACAGAAAAATGATTGCAAGAAAACCATAAGTTTTGCCACATAGATATCTCAATATCAAATTTTAACTAACAGCTTCTCACCTTTGGTTTTGAAGACTCGAGGTGGGCGAGCTTAGTGGGCTTAGCATAGGATTTACTAACTCTTCTTGAGTTGGAACTCGCGCCCTTCACTTGAATCTTTAATGTGCTTGAGAAAACACTTGAATCTTTGGATTTGTTCATTGCTGTTTGAGTCATCCTGGAAAAGTTTCCAACACCTACACTACTTTTCAGGTGTTGTTCTGATGTATTGGTGATGCTTGAATTACTCGAAGAAGAGTTATGGCCACTTGACTGTCTTTGACAGTTATTAACCTCCAATCTCGATACTTGTCTATTGGCACAGCTTTTCCTGAGACTCCTCCTCATATCAGACAAAAGTCTACTAGACATGCTCAATGGTTGGCTTGTTACCTCCGTTGCCTTGCATTGTTGTTGACGACCCAAACCATTTATGATAGTGCTGCTAGTTAGGCTGTCAGCTGGCTCCTTTCCCTCTGAACTCGAACCAGTAACCGAAACATCTGGCCTGGAGTTTTCGGTTAAACAGCTTGCATCAGAAACCAAACTCAGATTTGAACTCGAAGTTCCTTTTGAGTCTGTATAGCTCAATTTAGTGGCTGATCCTGAACTCAGCTTCTCACTTACAATATGCTTGTCCATTGCAAAACCTTGACAGCTGCCTTTGCACTTCTTGTCCTCAAAATCCCCTCTTGATCTTGAGACAGAATTGGGAAGGTTCAGAGAAGAAGACACAGATATTTCAAAATTTAAAGTCCTTTCCTCGAAGAGCTGAGAAAATGCTAATTTCAGGTCATGGGAGGAACTTTGGTGGACCCTGATATGTTTTTTTGTTTTTTTTAAGGAAAACACAAAGAACTAAATCATGAAAAGTATAAACTTTCACATCAACTCTGTAAATGAAAAAACTCTAAGGGCGCTTACGGATGGTGTGTAAAGAACCATTTATCATCACTGCAATCAAAGTACAAGCATAGGGGGAATTAGTATGATGAATAATTCAAATGAAAATCATGATACTAAATTCATATTAAGCTGACATATACATTGACCAATTATATCAGGTACTCACATGTTCTGATTGTTGGACCTCCCTTCTAAGGTGAGATCAAACCACATGGGTGCTTCAATTTCTTCCTGACTCAATCAGAAATTACACACCAAAAAAAGGCCTCATTATATAACACCTTTGTCTATTGTTATCAGTTTTGAAAAATCATGCTTATTCACCAATCTCCTCCATAGTTTTCCTAAACTAATTTCAAAATAATTGTTCAAATCATAGGAATTTTTTAGATCTAAAGCAAGTAGTTTCTGAACCTGTTTTTCGTCATTTTAAAACTGTCGA
The DNA here is from genome assembly GCF_002738365.1 of Cucurbita moschata. Taxonomy (NCBI): domain Eukaryota; kingdom Viridiplantae; phylum Streptophyta; class Magnoliopsida; order Cucurbitales; family Cucurbitaceae; genus Cucurbita; species Cucurbita moschata. The sequence goes on from NW_019268567.1 coordinate 284,381, forward strand.
TATCAAAAGTACTTAAAAAGAAACGTAAGTATGCTCGATATCAATCCCAAAAACGAAGAATAAAAATTAAACATCACATAGACGCGTACAATGTGGAAAACAATATCAGTCATGATCATCGCCTCTGTCTCTAAACATTTCGATTCTCGGTATGAGATTCTGAATCATTAAAACCGAAGCAATTTCCCGTAAAATTGAAGATTATCTTCCCCACTTCATTCTCAAGCAGAATTAAAATGAAGAGAAACATGGCATGGATGCAGAGGACATTTGATTAACAGAAAACAACATAACGTCAACCAATTGCTCAAGAAACCTGAGATCAAAATGGAAAACCTAGGAAATTAAACATTAAAAAACCAATCAATTCTCCACAAAAAAAAAAGAGGAATAATACAAACAAAGAACAAGAAGTAATATGAACGAATTAAACAAAAATGTGAAAGAGAGAATGAAGATAACCAATCAAATATCCATTTCCCCTAGAAAAAAAAACCGAGAGAATCGCAGACTAAGAAATGAACTCAAGAACGAGAGAAGATACCAGGAAAGCCCAATGATTATTGGACTTGATGAGCACCATTTTCGGACGCAGAAGTTTTCTGGAATTGAAGAAACTGGTCGAATCCTTCGGCTCCCTCACAGGAATAAAATGAATGGGGACGTGAATGAAAATATATAATTATATTCACGACGTTTTCTGACGGTCTGATTTGCGAAGTTTTCGGATTCAGTCGATGAAATGGACGGTGTAGATTTCATCTGAATTCCCGTTGCATGGCTTGGAGATGTTTCAGGAACTGCGCGGTGCGTGGAAACATAAATTAACAAGTTATTTTTGACCGTTGGAAATTTCAAACTGCTGGACACCAAATTACGTTATTGCCATAATTGGTTAAATCTATGGTTATTTTCTATTTATTTCTTCCTTTCTAAAAATAAAATAAAAAAAAGTTTAAAATTAAACTTTCATTTTTAAAACACTTTTGAGTATGGTTAGTGTAATGCCCCTCATTAAAAATTCATAAATTCATGAAGATCTTCAAATAAATTTTGTTATTTGTAACAAAAATAAAATAGAATAAAATAAAAATTGATTTCAAATATTGTTTTTCTATCCTCATTTTCATTTATTAAAATGATCGAATTTAATAATTAAAAGACTTTATTACTACACTTTCTTTCTATCTGAGTTACTATCTAAATACAAGATTTTAAATGTTTCTTTCAAATATTTCTCGTTCCAAACATAATAAATAATTATTTTTTAAACTTTATTAATTTAAAATAAAAAATTTATAATAAGATGTACGTAAAAATTCATATATCTTAATAATCATTTCATGACTGGTACTAAATTATTACAAATTTTAAATAATAGAAACTTTGTAAATATTAAATAATTATAAAGAGAAGTTGGAAGAGATTACAATTATTTTGTTAAAAAAATATTTATATCGATGTGAAATATTTTTTTACTATTATATAAATTATGAAAAGTATGACATCAGGCGGGGATAGCTCAGTTGGGAGAGCGTCAGACTGAAGATCTGAAGGTCGCGTGTTCGATCCACGCTCACCGCATATTTTTTTTTCTATTTCCTTCCAGCGTATATTCTTCATACGACGTCGTCTCATTACCATTGCCCGTATTATTATGACCCGGTGTATTAAAATATCCTATCTAACATTTGAAAATACATTGCGGGGATAGCTCAGTTGGGAGAGCGTCAGACTGAAGATCTGAAGGTCGCGTGTTCGATCCACGCTCACCGCATATTTTTTTTTTTAAAAAAAAATTTAAGGTATTATTGAAAATTTTGAAAGTTTATGGGTATTATCGAGAGAAAGTTCAAAATTTACTGATATTTTTATTAATTTAGTCCATATAATAATATAATGGTGAAATTTACAAAATAATTTACATATTAGCTGGCATCATTAATATTTAGTTGGATAACTAAATTGAGAGGCCTCATACTGTGAGATTTAAAAGTTGTGTGTTTGATTTACTCACTGCATTTTAAATCATTAACCTTATTACAAGTGTTTAAAATTTTGTTAGCATATTTTAAAATCAACCATTGGAGATACCGAAGGATTGTGTGTTATTCAAATTTAAAAGAAGCGATTTGATTGGTATGATATTATAAAAGAAGGTTTCAAAATAATTATTAAAATTGATTATATTACTAAATAAACTTAAAATTTAAAATTTAAAGCGTTTCATTAATGTTAATTAGATCATATTATCTGGGAAGGAATTTGGTATGATATAATATAAACGTTTTATTTTGTCAATATCTTGCAAAGGAATTAGATCATTTTAAGACGTCAAACCACTTACATAAAACAAAATAGCATGATTTACAATGACAAACAATTTTAATGATTGACGCTCTCAATAAATAAAAGAACTGAGTTCATAGAAAACAGGAGAATATAAGATACTCGTCTAGTCCAACCTCGATAGCTCATGTAAGCCCTTCACGTCAACTACTCTATCAAGCTTTGTCTGAAAATGAAATTGAAATAGCAAGAATGAGTATAAAATACTCGGTAAACAACTTGAAGTTCTTAGTTTGTTCTTAAGTCCTGCGAAATTTTGTTTCTTTTGTTTGTTCGTTCGTTTGGTGTATTATTCGTACTTAGGAGTTCATTCCCAATTACAAGTTCTTCCTACGCCGTACCTTACGTGTATTCATTCACCTAAGCTCAACTTAGGTAAAGAAGCGAAAGTAATTAAAGTCTTATTTTTTTTGTCCTATCTAGACCTCTGGACCTTGGAGTTCATCTTAAGTTCTTACGGTACCTCAGATCATTGTTGTGATAGTCTGTTATATCATCCTCATCGTTTTAGATCATATCATAGGTTCCAACCCATAATCCCTTGAGTCACCCCGACATCAGTTCCAACCCATAATCCTCGTCTCACAAGGGAGGTAGCTACCCTTTACTAGCAAGTTCTCATCTACCTATGTAATCTATCGCTCTCACTTGAATAAAATCACGATTAGTGGTTGTGAATGTCGCATGAGTGGAGTTAGAAGACTCAAGGGAGCGCTGGAACAACTCAAAACTTGCGGCTTTAGAAATTAAATTTGCAAAATAGGGGAGAGAAGTGAAATCAATCTAAGTATTAGAAAAAGTTGAAAAATTGGTCTTGAGTTCACAAAGGAACCAATACACTTTATCAATGTTCTCGACGGGTCTGCTAATGGCATGAAACTAGTCACAGATTGTTTTGAAGTTACAAGCATACTCAGCAACATGTTTGGTGCTGTGTTTCATCAGCTGCAAGTCATCCTTGATTCTCAGTCCAAGGGCTTTCAAATGATGGTTGAATGTAGTCTCCAACATGAGCCAAATGTCACGAGTAGTGGAGAACCAATGACGACACACAATAACTTCCTCGGTGAGAGAAGAGAGCAGGAGACAGAGAATTCGTTGATCAGCTTCTTTCCACGCCAAATATTTGGTGTTGAGTGATGAGGAGATTGCTAGTTCAAGGCGAGATAGTGAAACTAGAGTTTCATCGACGTAGATCAGCATGTCTCAACTCTTAAGGAGAGACAGAAGTTGGCTTCCCCAAAAAATATAATTGGAGTAAAAAAGCTTGATGGTGATCATATAGATTAGAGAGCTGAAAAGGAGAAGATGAGAAGATGATTCAGAAACCATGGAGAAGAAATAATCGAGGTTGCTAAACCAGACGACTCTTATACCATGAGCATATATGTATGCTCAAATCAGAATGAGAGAATTCTCTATTTATAATCATTTACTGAATCAAATAAATTACAATAGAGAAAAGAGTAATAAACACATACCCGATATCAGCCTATGATCAGGAGTCAAATATGATACATGTAGTAAACCGTAATGGTAGACTAAATATCCTCAACACCCACCATCCATCAACACTACTTAGCCAACATAGCCTGATTAGATACCCAAAGATCTCGAAAACCCATACCCCGAGTTCCTTGCAATCTACATGTTCCTCTAACTCAACAGTGAATTTCTGTACAATACTAGAAGAGTTCCACAATAAATTACACACGTGACATCTAATTTTTTTAAGCAATGACTCTCGAACTTGAAACAACTCATCATACGGTTTCATAATTTTTTTTTAATTACTAATTAGGGTTTAAACATAATGATAAGAGTATTGCTTAATTTGTGATTATCTCAATATTGACTCCATAGTTTATATATAGAGAGAGAGAGAAGAAAAAAAGGAGGAATAGATAAAATGTGGATAGAAAGAGATGAGTTGGAGATACATAAAATCTTTAGAAGGAATGTGATTGGCTAACATATTTTCTGAATCTTCCATTCTTCACCACTCATCTTCCCCATTTTCCCATCATATTCCCCCACTTTCCCCCCTCTCTCTCACAGTTCCTCACACCTTTCCAACGCACAACTCAAAAGAGAAATGGCCGCCACCGCCACCTCCACCGGCCTCCTCCGGGCCACCCCCTTTCTGGGTCAGACCAGATCCTCCCCCCAGAACCCCCTCAGAGATGTCGTCGCCATGGGAACTCCCAAATACACCATGGTCTCACTCACTCTGTAAAATTAAATTTTTGCTCTGTTTTTTGTGCTCTGTTTTTTTTGGGGTGTTAAGATTCATGGTGTTTGTACAGGGAAATGATCTGTGGTATGGACCAGACAGAGTCAAGTACTTGGGACCCTTTTCAGCTCAGACTCCCTCCTACTTGAACGGCGAGTTCCCCGGCGATTATGGATGGGACACTGCCGGCTTGTCCGCCGATCCCGAGGCCTTCGCCAAGAACAGAGCTCTCGAGGTAATTTCATTTCCAACCCAATTTTTAACTTTGATTTAATTTCATTTAAACCCACTAATTATTCCAAAATTAAACGAATTTCAGGTGATCCACGGGAGGTGGGCTATGCTGGGAGCCTTCGGTTGCATAACACCGGAAGTCCTAGAAAAATGGCTGAAAGTGGACTTCAAGGAGCCGGTATGGTTCAAGGCCGGCGCCCAAATCTTCTCAGAAGGCGGGCTGGATTACTTGGGGAACCCAAATCTGGTCCACGCGCAAAGCATCCTGGCCGTGTTGGGCTTCCAAGTGGTCCTGATGGGATTGGTTGAAGGGTTCCGCATCAATGGCCTGGACGGCGTGGGTGAGGGCAACGACCTCTACCCAGGGGGTCAGTACTTCGACCCACTCGGACTGGCCGACGACCCCGTCACTTTCGCGGAGCTGAAGGTGAAGGAGATCAAGAATGGCCGCCTCGCCATGTTCTCCATGTTCGGGTTCTTCGTTCAGGCCATCGTCACTGGAAAGGGCCCCCTCGAGAACCTGCTGGACCATCTGGATAACCCTGTCGCCAACAATGCTTGGGTTTATGCCACCAAGTTTGCCCCTGGCTCGTAAGTATCAGGAAGATGCGCGCAAGGAGGTTTTGGTCCATGGAAATTGAAGGAGTTTGTGGTGTAAATTGTTTGTATGTGAGTGGATGTGATCAATCGAAGGCAGAGAGCATTAATGTGAATCAATTGGACATTAATTCCCACTTGATCGAAATGGATGTTCTTAATCTTAATTAAATTGCCATTAATTACTCGTGGAGTATGCAATTTCTAGAGTAAGGTGAAAGAGAAGCAATCTAATAGGTTCTATAGTTCAGTTTATTTCTCTATAATTTGCCTATTCAAAAATTAATGGAAAGGAAAACTCAAACAACAGTAATGGTTCAGATTAACCTCGTGATTAAATATCTCAAACAAGAATAATGGTTTAAGATTTGAATTACTCTACCAGTAAGATCGATTTATCTAAATATGCAATTTAAACTATATAGAATTGCAAAGGAAATGTAAGAACACATAGCCTTAACGATAAAGAATCACTCTAGATTACCTTGTTGATCAAATATCTCAAACAAGAATATTTGTTCGAGATTCGAATTACTTCATAAGCAAGATTGATCATGTCAAGACAATCGAATCACTTCGCAAGCAAGAAGCTTGAACGATTATACATGCAACCTAAACTACATTGTAAAGGAATTTAACCATTGGCTAATAGAAAGCACAAATGCTCATTTGACTGTATTCTACAAGTCTCTTTACAAATATAAGATACATGATTTTATATAGTTTCAGAATGAGACTTTTGATCGTCATTTTATTTTATTTTATTATTATTATTTTTTTAATCTTCATACTTTATGGCTATAAGTAACTTCTATGTAAATATAACCTAAAGTAAATAAATAAAAAAGAAAAATCCTAAAATGCATTAACGAAACATCGTAACTCTACATTACGATCTACCCAAAATTTATAATAATGAAACTTTTTTAATGTGGTATAAGTTAAAACATCTTTTGATAATTTTGACAACATTTTTCACGTACTAATGAAATTTATCTTACATGGGTAAAAAAAATTTCCTCATCTAACAATTAAAATATGTACGTATGAACACAACCTTATAATATATGCTTACAATTATTTAATTTAATTTTTATAAAATTTCAATTATTTAGTATAAAGTGATAAATTCACACTTAATTTAACTGTTTAATAAAATAAATTAGAAATTTCACGTGCCTGACACGTTTTAAATATTAGTTTTTGGAAGCGGGCCATAAGGCCTAATAAAGCTACAGGCCCATATTATTATTTCATGGGCCAACAAACAGCCCAAATACATAATTCATGAAGTTCAATATTCGACTCTACAGCTTCTGGCCGGTGAGGCTTCTTCTTGCGTCTTGCTTTTTTCTTCCTTAGGGTTTTCGTTGTTAGTCTCCTCGGCGCTTATCTCTCAGCGATGGCGAAGAACAAGAATAAGAAGAAGCGAAGTGGGGCTATTTCAATGGACATAACCGAAAATACCGCTCAAGAGCTCCCTCAAGGTACGTTTGAGTTGTTTGAGAAAGGATTGTTGATAGTATTATCGGAAAGATTGAGAATTGTATCCTCCAGATGTTTGTACTTGTCCTTATTTCTTTACTGATCCTCTTTAAGATGTTTCAGAACTCTTTTTTTTTTTTTTTTTTTTTT
>NW_019268567.1:291667-326716 GCF_002738365.1 Cucurbita moschata
TTTTTTTTTTTTTTTTTTTTTTTATAATATATGTTTTTTTTGAGTAGTTTTGAAATTTTAACTTATTTCCGCTTGAATATATAGCGATGGACGTGTCTGAGTCTGCAGTTCATAAACCAGCTTCCGGCGCTCTCAATCTGTAAGCTTCTACCTGGGAATTGTGGTTTATTCTTTAATTTCATGGTCTGGGACGTAGTTTCACTTTAACGCCAATTCCATTCTGCGCTTTTGTTGTTTTTTGTTTTTAATTCGTGTGCTCTCATCTCAGGTCCTAATCTTTGTTATGATTGGCCCAAATTCGTTCATTTTCGGATGAGGCTGAAAAATTAGGGGTGATATTATAATGGGCACAACTTCTCTGATTAGAGTAAATTGAGCATCTTACCACAAAAAGTAGTGGATTACTCCCAGGAAACTTTTGATTCCATACTACTACCTTTCATATCTAGCCACATTACTACTGATTATTATTATAATTGGTGGGTCGCTTATAACTTTAAATGCTTAGCTACATGGCTAATAATTAGTGAAAACAGTGCGAGGAATACTTCTTGGAAAGGGAAAATGAGGGAAATCCTTCTATGGGTCTATCTTGATAAAATTGTTCAACTTTTTTCATTGAAATTCTATTTTTTTTGCCGTTCTTCTCATTAGATGTGTATGTACCTGAGTGTCTAGAGTGTTTTTCATGCATTTATATTTTCAAAATAACACCATGATAATTTTAATATACTTGAGGAGTACTTTACTCTTGGTTTCCTTCAAGAGCATTTACTACATTAGTAGGAAGCATCTTATGCACCCCTTTGATTCGTTTCTAGCCACCAAACTTATTAATATAGACAACTGTTAGGCCCCCAATTGTAAATGTTTATACTTGAGAGGGTAAAAGGGTAAAGTGGGAGAGTAGGAAGGAGGGGAGGAAGATCAGTTTTCTTGGGACTTGTAGAGCGTTTTCGGGAGCGAGACAACCCTTTCGAATTGACTGAACTTTGAATGGTGACATTGTCACTTGTTTATCTTTCCTATATTAGTAAAATGAAAAATGTAAAATGGTACTATTGGTTTCTGTTGTATTGAATACGATGCTTTTCAAATGAAAATGAACGTGTGCATGTAAATTGGTATGATGCTCAATTTGTTAATGCCTTGAAGAAGATTACGATTGAAACCCACCCATGTTTTCAAAGATTATTGGCATTTGATCTAGAATTTGCTGAATCCCAGTCAATTACCTGGGGAATGGTTGGATAGTATGCATCTGTTAATACTAACCAAACAAGACAATTCCTTGGGTTTTGATAGTATGCATTGCTGTTTAACTTTGGTTGTCATGGAAATTTGAAGCCACCTTTTCCCTGTTTGGGCCACAGACCCTGATCATTACTCATTGTTGTGACAGAAAATTGAAAAAGGGAAGACCAATGAAGCGATCAAAGAATGTTAGGAAGACAATGGCGAAAGCAAAGGCCATATCCAAGAACGAGCAGTCAGCGGAGAAAATATTGAAAAATCAGAGCAAAACTACAAGAATACATTCTGCAAAAACATTGTATGAATGATAGAAATGTGGGTTTAAATTGTAAAATTGTTTTATTTTTGTTCCTTTAATAGGTGTTTATGGTACCTATCGCTCATCATTTAGTGTCTCAATCTTGCAACTTCTATGTTTCAAGTCACTTGTGAAATCCAAGCTATTCGCACAAATTTGTTTTAGAAAAGGAATTGTCTACTTGTGTAAGTCTATCGTCACTAGCAGGTGGCAATAGCATTAGGAGCTGGAAATTCTTATTCCTTCTTTGGACCACTCAGGTATTACACAAATCCTTATGGACGGAGTTCAAATGAGATCAAATTGCGTATTAATCTTTTCAATTAATAAATTTGTTAAAAGAAATAAAAATGTTTTGTGATCTAGTCTTATACAAACTCATTATATAGAATACACAAATTTACAATACTTTAACACAAATGTTTTGGATCAAATCATTTGTAACAATTATAATATGGATTCATATCAAGACAGACACTTAACCTTTTCTATATACAATAAATTATTTAATTTGTTACTCGAACATGATTTTTGAATATATTAAAAATCTCATTTTTTTCATACGGTAGATAATATTAAATTTTAAATTAAATAATTAATAAAATAAATTCTTAGACTGTCAAACAATTAAAAGCTAAAAAAGAACCCATAAACTAAATTCCATTCATAAAGTCAATGGTTAATGAAAGGTTGGGTAAGATTAAAAATTCAAATTCTCTTATGAGATAAAATGATATTAAAAAAAAAAAATATATATATATATATATATAAATATAAGAAAAAGACCAAAAATCTAATTTTAACAAAAAATAAAATAAAATAAAATATGACGTTGATAGCTAGATTCAAAGAGGATAATTCAAAAAATAGACCAATCTAAAAAAAAAAAAAAAAAAAAAAAAAAGGGTTTGGACGTGGCTGAGTGTAGACCAGGGTTGCGAAAATATCACTCTCTCGCTTTGCTTATTTTTCTTCTTCTTTGAGTTTGTGAGCGGAAGAAAGGTTTGGGAACTGCCACCCACAAAACCCGCCCCCACATCTACAGGGTCCACTTCCTTCAACCCTTCTGAGCATCGGAGGTTCTTCCCCAACTTTTCAAATGGGTTTCCTTATGACCCATTCTGGTGGTTTCGGCATCAATTCCTTCAAAATTTCAACCTCTAAACCTTTACTCGGCAGGCCGCCAGGTAATACCTTTAATTTGGTTGCCGTTGTCGGTTGAAATGATTCCCTTCTCTGTCTGTATAGCTATGGGACTGGCGAATACTTTTGAACTGTGGGGGACGTTTTGATCACCATGTATTCAACTTTCTAATAGAGGCTCACTGGTTTCTTTAGGTAAATATGTCGCCCCTTTGAAATTGCTTGGGGGACAATCCGCAGCTCAGGGTCAAACCAAAGATATTGATGAGTTAGTGGAGAGTACAAACAGCAGCAATCATTTTCATGCCATGGCTTTTGTAAATGCCATTTCTGGTAATGCTAATAATTTATCCAAGTCTTGTGAGGATATGGGTTATTCTGTTTTGATTATAGTTTGTTCATTACATAACTATGATTGGAAATTTCATAAGTAAAGGAATGGATAATTCTTAAGCAATACGAGGTTTCAACTCTGCTGTGGTTTACTATGCATATTCTTAATTTTATTTCAATTTCTATGTTTCCAGCTACAAGTTTCCTTGCAGTAGACGCAGCAAAGGCTGAAAGTTTACAGCATATGTGGGTAAGAGTTTATAGTCTTCGCATATTCTGTTTTCCAAAGTCACCTTGTGAGATCCCACATCGGTTGGGGAGGAGAACGAAACACCCTTTATAAGGGTGTGGAAACTTTTCCCTAGCAGACGCGTTTTAAACCTTGAGGGGAAGCCCGAAAAGGGAAGCCTAAAGAGGACAATATCTGCTAGCGGTGGGCCTAAGCCGTTACAAAAATCTCAATATCTATATTCTTTTGAGGCTTAATTCCTTTTAAAGACGTTGAATAATATTTTTCATCAATTCCTTCAGAATCTTGATGAAATCTATATGTATTTCTATTTCCCCTTGGACATATAAGAATGGTTAATTCATTATGACTGCAAAAGAAACTGAAGCTTGGTAACAAGGCTGCTCTTTAGCATTACTCGCCATCTTAGTTTGCTTGCTTGAGATGTTGGTCTCTATAAATTGGATATCATGGTAAATAAATTAGTCAGCGTACGTATATTGCTTGGTGTATAACTGTATATTATATCAGGAACTAGAATTATTTTCCTTCAAGTCAGGAAGGAGCTGCTCCTGTTTATACACTGGCTGATGGTGGCATTGGAGATTGGTTTGGAGGCTTCTTGTATTCAGCGGGACAACAGGCTAATGTTGCAGTTCAGGATCAGTTATCTGCTCTTAGTTTTACTAGGTTCAGTCTGGTTTTTCTGCCCTTTAATGACTTTTCATGTCTTTTAATGATTTGAATTTGATAGTAAACGGCTCTTTTCCATTCCTATATACAGTTTGGCAGTAATTTTTGGAGCAGGGTTTGTAACCAGCCTTTCCCCTTGTACGCTGAGTGTTTTGCCTTTGACACTTGGTTACATAGGTAAGCATTTTGTACACTCGTTTTCGAAATTTCGGGATGTTATTTGGTGTGTCGTGTTAATGTGGTGATCCAATGGAACTTTGTAGGAGCATTTGGATCAGGGAAGAGCAGAGCAGAGGTAAATTATTCTCTAAGCGAGTTTCGGTTTTCTCCTCTTGCTCTGTTTGACGTAGGATCAAATTGTAGAAAATTTTTAATTAATTAAGCTCCGGATGTTTGGCAATACATTCAAGGTCCTAGGTTCAGCCATTGAGGCTAAAAGCTTAGGCCCGGTTCGATAACGATTTTGTTTTGTCTTTCCATACCATGTTTTCCTCCTTTCTTAAAGAAATACTTGAATGAATAACAAACAAATAAACTTATAGGTAGAACTAGTGCTTATAAGTTTAATTTTAAATAAACAAAAAAAACCAAATGGTTATCAAAGGAGTCTTTAGTAAATTAAAACCCATATTGTCTATGATTTTGGCTTTGGGTAGACATATCCTTTACGGGATCAGTGGCGTCGGTCATGAGTATATATATCGTAAGGAGCTAGTAGCCTTCAACAACATGGTTACAGAAAAATAATAGTAATGAACCAGGACTAGAAAGAAACTATTCAATGATTCTATGATGCCAGTCTTCATAATTCTTACTCTACTATGAACTTGAGAGCATTTCTATTGAAATCCTTCTAATCTGATGCATGGGATGAATATGCATGTTTAAGCGAGATAGTTTCCGTGGAAATCGTTAAAATACGTGCTGATGGTCGAGCGTTGAGACAGACAGTTAATTGGAATTGGAATTGGAATTGGTCTCTTCTTATTTTCAGGTTGTTGGAAACTCTGTTGCTTTCGCATTAGGACTTGCTACGACCCTAGCGCTGTTAGGCATAGCAGCTTCCTTTGCTGGAAAGGCATATGGACAGATTGGCCAAGGATTACCATTAGCTGCTTCAGGCTTAGCTGTTATTATGGGCCTAAACCTCCTGGAGGTACTCATCAAAGCTTGATTTTCTGTATCAACTACGAATTTTGTATACTAATTCTTTGTCTCATTATAAATAGATATCAGTTTCACTTATATGTAAATATTACTCTGCGAATCTTTTGATGGATTGATTGTATAATTGATCACGAATTGCACAGATAATTGAGTTGCAACTACCCTCATTCTTCGACAATTTCGATCCCCGTTCTGCTGCTGCCAACTTTCCATCAAGTAATTGGCACCTTCATTACTTGTTGACCACTTGCTTACTCATTTGAATGCTCTAACAAGCCTTTAAATTTGATGTGTTAGGCGTGCAAGCATATCTGGCCGGGCTAACATTTGCTTTAGCAGCATCTCCTTGCAGTACTCCTGTGCTGGCTACTTTACTTGGATATGTAGCTACATCCAAGGTGCCTTAAATCGTTTCTTATACTGATACGACTTCGATCTTAGTATGATATCGACCTGTTGTTGTTTTTTATTTCATATCATAGTTTCTACCATATTATACACGAGAGCGTAAGAAGGTTATATTTGTTGGATGATGAAAGTCCCACATCGGCTAATTTAGAGAATGATCATGGGTTTATAAACAAAGAATACTCCCTCCATTGGTATGAGGTCTTTTGGGGAAGCCCAAAACAAAGCCATGAGAGCTTATGTTCAAAGTGGACAATATCATACTATTGTGGAGAGTCGTGTTTGTCTAACATGGTATCAGAGCCATGCCCTAAACTTAGTTGTGCCAATAGATTGGTAAATCCTCAAATGTCGAACAAAGGACTCCAAAAAGAAAAAGGAGTCAAGCCTCCTCGAAGGCAGTAAAAAATGACTAGGACTCCAAAGGAGTCGAGCCTCGATTAAGGGGAGGCGTGCTTTGTTCGAGGGGAGGTGTTGGATAATGAAAGTCCCACATCGGCTAATTTAGGGAATGATCATGGGTTTATAAACAAAGAATACTCTCTCCATTGGTATGAGGCCTTTTGGGGAAGGCCAAAGCAAAGCCATGAGAGCTTATGCTCAAAGTGGACAACATCATACCATTGTGGAGAGTCGTGTTCGTCTAACAATATTAATCCTTTCCTTTTTAGCGTTCCTGTTAGTGAGTACTCTCTTTATAACAGGATCCCATCGTCGGTGGAAGCCTCCTCTTGACGTACACAACGGGGTACGTCGTGCCGTTACTTCTTGCTGCCTCATTTGCTGGAGCATTGCAGGTAACATGGTTATATATAATAGAAAGGAGAATCATAAGAGTAGAGTATCAGCTGAGCCCTATTGGGTTATTTTTTGATGTTCTAATTCATTATGGAATGATTTTGTGTCCTAAATGAGTGGTTACATGAGTGCAGAGCCTTCTGTCATTCCGCAAGTTCTCATCATGGATTAATCCTATAAGGTAATTCCTTTTAAACTAATACTTCACATGAATAAGATGAACAGATGAATTGTTGATCGGTGGTGGTGGTTGTATTTGTTGTTGATGCATGCAGTGGAGCATTACTGTTGGGGGGAGGTGTTTATAGTTTCTTGGACAGATTATTTCCAGTCACCATGGCAATGTAGAACAGATTATTTCCAGTTCTTCAATTTGATGTGGATAAGCTCAACCCTCTGTAAATGTTTATTCAACCTTCAATCATAATCATCTCTATTACCCACTTAGTGTAAGGCTACCCGTTTCTTGGACGCGTTATTTGAAATAACGCTGCATGTTGAGGATGAAATTATCTTTACTCTACGCTTCATCTTAATCGAACAATTTAAAAGTTTCAATAATACCCTTATAATTTCATAAAAATTTTAAAAAATACTCTTGCATCAATTTTAGACCAAAATTATTGGTCTTAAAATGCTTTCAAACTTTTTTTTTTTTGAAAAAGTTAAAAAATGATGTTGTACTATATTTAAAAAAATATTCATGAATTTTTAAAATTAATATCAATATATATATATATATATATATTTAGATTGTAATATCCGTTGGGAGGAGAACAAACCACCATTTATAAGGATGTGGAAACTTTCCTTTAACAGATGCGTTTTATTTTAAAACCTTGAGGGGGAAGCACGAAAGGGGGTGTGGAAACTTTCCCTAGCAAGAGGCGTTTTAAAGCCTTGAGTGGAAGCACGAAAGGGAGGTGTGGAAACCTTCCCTAACAAACGCATTTTAAAGTCTTGGAGGAGAAGCACGAAAGGGAAAATCCATATATATATTATAGTATATACATACATTAGGATTTTTTATGGTCGCTAATATAAATAAATATTGACTATAAATTATATTAATAAATGTTTTTGAAACATGATATAACCAATTTTATGATAGAACTTTTTAAAATTATATATTTGAAATAAAAGTATTTAACAATTTTTATTCCAAACTTAGTTTTAAGAAATATCTTTAATCTTTATTAATTTAGTAACAAAATGTTTAAAAGAAAAAAAAAACTTAAAATCTTTAATATAAACATCACCCCACAAACAGAAAATAAAATCCACTACTATCCTTAATTCCTTATCTAATAATATCTCTCTATTTATAAATTGGAAAGTAAATAAGAAAATAAAGACAAAGGAAATGATAAAATTTCCCCACAAACAAATTAAAAGGTGCCATTTTTATGTTTTTTTTTTTTTTCTTTTGTGTTCTTCGTTGAGAAAGGCCCGGAACAAACTTTCTAGGCCCAAAAGTTTCATTAAACGACTAGTGGGCTCCATGGCCCACCATCTCCTGGTACTGCTTCAGCGATTCCTGTCTCTGCAACCTCATCTCGTCGTTAAACTTCTTGATGAAGGCCTCAACTCGGCGGTTCAACTCGTCCTGAGTCAGCGACGGTTCTCTCTTCACCCTCCCCGACCCGCCGGGCGACGGACTCGGCGACCTACCGCTGCTCCGATCGTTGAACGTCTCCGACTTCTTCATCACCTTCGATGGCGGCGTCGCCGGGTCCACTAGAGCGGCGCCTCTTCGCCCGTGTGACTCCCACGTGTCCGACTTCCTTAAGTGCCTCGTTAGCGGCATCGACCTTCTTTCCGTTATTGTTCTCCACGTGCTCTCCAATGTCTCCTGCCGCTTCGGTTTTGAAACTCCCAACGGCTTTCCTGCGCGGCCACCAACAAAACAGACGCAGATTTCACTATAATTACTCCTTCTGCCACTTTCGAATTATAAGCCTTTTGAAGGGTAGTTTCGGTATTATAAATGGAACTTGGCCCGTTGGTTACAGCCATTTAACGGCACTGAGATTAATCAGATGCGTGACCTTCCATTGTAAGGCTCAGTGTTTCTGACAGCTTTTTCAAAATAAAAATTTACCAGAAAAGAAAAGAAAATCGGTTTCGTTTTGTTCATTGTGTTACAGATCGGATCCGGCTATCTTCTCCGGCGCGATAGTCTGAAACCGCCGGGGTTTTCATTACAGAGAAATTTCAGTCATCTAATTCTTACGTTCACTAAAATCTATTGGAATGGCGAAATGAGCAGTGATTTTACTAACTAGCTATAGCAGAAACCATATTGATGTACTAAAAAAAGCAGAGAGAAAGAGATTGAACCTTCAGGACTAGCTTTTACGAGTTTCCGTTGGCCGATTCTTGAAGAAACCGGCGGTCTCTCGTTCTCATTTGAAAACATAAGTCCGATGGAATCTTTCCTCTGCAGAGAGTTGGTCATCGGGCTCGATACACCACTCTCATCAGAAGCTTTAATCAAAGAATCATTCTCCCCTTTCTTCTCCATTTCAGAAACCCTAGATTCTACCTTCATCCGTCCGTACACACCGTTCGATTCTTCGATCTGAAGGTCCGAAACGTTCGTCGCCACGTTCGGAATCGCGTTGTAACAGTATCCATTAAAAATTTCGCTACCGCCACACACAGCATACGCAGAGGAGATCTTAGCGACCGGAAATGGAGCGATCGTCTGAGGAATCGGCGGTACGGAAGCATCATCCTCCAGCTTAGGCTGGAACTTAGAAGAGGCAACAATACTGATGATTATGCAATTAATAAGCAAGTAGAGATAAGGAGGTGTTAACCAGGAGAGAAAGCAGGTCCAGATGGAAGGGATTTCAGAGACGATGAAATCGGACACCACTGGAACAGAGAGCTTCAGAAAGACGGCCATGGACAGAACTCCGGTGGAAACTAAGAGGATCTTGAGGGAGAGGATCCATTGGTAGCTGGAGTTCGAGGAGAGAATCGACATGGCGATTTTCCGGTGAGGCTTAGAATCTTACCTTCGCGATTGATCTGGTTTACCTGAGATTCTTGGCGGTGGGGCGCGGAACAGAGAGAAATGGTTGGTTGAAAGGCACCAGGCTTTAATGCAAATAGCCCTTTTATATATACTGACCTCCTCCATATATTTTTCCATTTTTTTTATTATTTCATTAAATATTAAATAGTGTTTTGTTTTATTTATTTATAACTATTAAATATTAAATAGTATTTTTTAATGACAAAAAATAATATTGATTGTTTAAAAGAAAAATAAATTATTTTCACAATTTAAAAATTGAAAAAAAAATAATAATAAAAGAACTCTCACTAGTTTTTGACAATTTATTTATAGGATATTACATTAAATCTTATAATTGATGATATTAAATAATCTAAAAAAGAAAATATGAGTTGAATTATATAAGATAGAAGTAGTAGTTAATTTGAAGGGGTATATATGTAATAACACATGGCGAGAGTGTTTGCAGTGGGGAAGGAAAGGACAGAGGTGGATGATTTAAATATTTGAAAAGGTGGCCAGTTCCCAACGGCTATATTTAACGAAAAATAAGACCGTTGAAAGCGGAGACCCGGATCCATTGGGCGGTGGATCCACTGTTGTATCCCACGTGCCAATCCACCCGCTCACAGCCAACCGACTTCCCTTCATTTGTACCACCAGATATAGAGAGAGAAATTTAAATTTACAAAACGAATATGCCTTCATAGCAAAACGACACCGTATATATTCTCCACTTATCCTTCCGTTTTAGATTTTTGTAGTTTTAAAAAATTTAATTTTGTGATTATTACTCTAAAATTTTAATTTCATACTTTATAAATTATATATTTTTAAATTAAAATTTAATTAATTTTTTAAAAACAAAATTAAAAATTTTCTTTTTAACTTGAGAATTTGTTGGATTGTATTTAATACTTTTAAAAGTTTATAAAATTAATTTTGTAAATTAATGTTGAAAATATTAATTTTGAGATAATGGAGTGAGTGAGATATTAGTACTAAAATTCTGATTTTGTTGAATTAAATATTGAAATTGTGTACTAAGAATTAATAATTACGAGAGAGTTGTTGTTTCCATCCTGTTTTGTGGTTAACCTATAAAGTTCTTAAGCTAAAAATAAAAAATAAAAAAATAATTTATATGTACTAATTCTTCCATTTTCTAGATGTGTTAGTGCGATCGGTTTGAATGGTTACAAACTTCTCGATTTTAGAGTTTGAGTTGATTTCCAACCTTTCTTTGTTGTCTCGTCACATACCATATAAAAAAGTTAAGTATAAAAAAATTATCTCCAAACTATAACTTAAGGTAATATAGTTGTATATTAGTAAGACTTAACGTGAATTTATTAGACAAATACTTACATGCAGTCGATATAGATAAAAATTATAGAATACAGTTGAGGTAAAATAGAAAAAAGTAGTTTCATCTTTTAATTAAAGTAAACTTATATTTTTATTTGCGTAAATAATTCTCAAATATACATAGCATCTAATAAATAATATGTTAGTAGAACATTGTGTTTGTTAAACATATTTGTATTCCAACAAAAACATTAAGCGAGCTTAAAAATTTGTTAAATACGTCTAAAGAATAATTAGTAAATTCACCCTCAGAGGTCAACTAAGTAAATGAGCTTAACGTTGGAATTGGAAGAATTGTATGATGTATGATGACATATGCCCTATTCCTACATGTATCATAATGGTGTGCTATGTAATGACGTATGATGCAATGTAAATTCTATTATACCATGGTATGAACAAAATGAAAAACTAGGTATGTCATGCTATGTTTTGCCATTTGCCATGTGAAGCCATGTTTTAGATTATGTGATGATGCAAGATGAAAGCCATGATGATAATTATGTATACACAACACATATATGTGCTCTTACGTGCATAAAGGAAAAAGGAAATGATTTTTAAACCATGGAGATCTCATGCATTTATGTATGTCACATGCATCATAATATTTTTCCGTTATGTTATGTTAGTATGAACGTGTACCTTGTCCCAATGGATTGCTCCCTCGCCCTCTCATGGAACTAGCAACCATACGAGGAGCCTTTCTCAATCATCCTTCATTTTCTTCTCCTACGAGCAAGATCACGTTGCCAACGAAACCCAAAACCCTAAATTGTTCTATGGCATGGCAATGGTCCTTCCATCCATATTCAAGTTTGGTAAAATAAAACCCCAACATTAACATTCTAACACTTCA
This sequence comes from Cucurbita moschata, assembly GCF_002738365.1. NCBI lineage: Eukaryota > Viridiplantae > Streptophyta > Magnoliopsida > Cucurbitales > Cucurbitaceae > Cucurbita > Cucurbita moschata. The sequence continues at coordinate 303,243 of NW_019268567.1, forward strand.
ATTATTACAATCAACATATCAAATAAAAGGGTTAAATCATGAAAAGTTATGAAATTATATAAGAAATGAATGAAAATATGTTTGGATGCAACACTAATAATAATAATAATACATGAAAAAAAAAAAAAAAAAGAGGCAACGTATCTTAATTGTTATCTTAATTGTTGGCTAATTCTTGAAACAATTCTTTGCTTCTTTACAGTTCATTCCGATACCTTTCTTGATCTTCCATTTGTGTGTCATTTTTTGTCTTATAAATACAGGCAATGTCGTTTATATCATGCATCGATATCCTTTCACTCTATATTCATATCTTCAACTTGGATATAGTCCAGGTATTGTCTCTTCTTATATTCAATTTTGTGTCTAATAGATCGTACCGTGCAGGAGAGAGCAATATGGGGTCGTTCATATGGGATAGAATCAACCAAAAATTGAAGATTTACACAGATTTTGAAGAAAACTTAGCCGTCCTACAAAAAACATCAAGGAATCTAGTGACCCAATTAGAAGAACTCGATCGAAGTTCGAGTTGGGAACGAAGCGACGAATGGGAGGAGAAAGTAGAGGCATTGATAGACCAAGTAGAACACATCGAAAGATCAATCCAAAAATGGAACCTTTTCAGTACTGTTGCTGTTTATCTCTACGGAAGGCATGTTGTAAACAAGATGAACGAGGCAAAACAGCTACTTGAAGAAGGTAACTACTACCTTTCCAAGTTCTTCAAATACTTGATTCTTGGAGGAGGAGTAGCAGCAGGATATGCCGCAAGGGAGTTTGTTAAACAAGGCGTGAAACCGGGGGAGCTCGCCATCGTTTCGGAGGAGTCGGTAGCGCCATACGAACGTCCCGCTCTCAGCAAGGGATATCTATTTCCGACGAATGCGGCGAGGCTGCCGGAGTTTCATGTTTGTGTTGGGAGTGGAGGGGAGAGATTGGATCCTAATTGGTATGAGGAGAAAGGGATAGAATTGATACTCAACACAAAGATTGTGGAAGCCACCCTTCATTCCAAATCTTTGAGAAGTGAAAATGGTAGAATTTTAAAGTTTGGAGCTTTGATCATTGCAACAGGATCAAGGGTTATAAAATTGAGTGATTTTGGTGTAAAAGGAGATGATCAAGCCAAGAATGTTTTGTATTTGAGAGATGTTAAAGATGCTGATAAAATTATTGAAGAAATTAGAGTTAAAAAACATGGGAAAGTTGTAGTTGTTGGAGGTGGATACATTGGACTTGAAGTTGGCGCAGCTTTAAAGCTCAACAATTTGAGTGTCACAATGGTGTATAATGATCCATGGCTCATGTCCCGACTATTTACGAAAGAGATTGCCGAATTCTACGAGCGATACTACATGTCAAGAGGGATTAATCTCATAAACGAGACGTCTGTGATCGAGCTTGAAAGCGATTCGAGCGGTGAGGTAAAGAAGGTGAAGCTAAAAAATGGGAGGGAGTTAGAAGCCGACTTTGTTGTAGTTGGGGTTGGTGCAAGACCTTCTACAAGGCTATTCCAAGGGCAGATTGAGATGAGTAGAGGAGGGATTAAGACGGATGGGTTGTTTAAAACGAGTATCGACGACGTGTATGCGATCGGGGACGTGGCTTGGTTTCCGATGAAGATTTATAATGAGATGAGGAGAGTCGAACATGTTGATCATGCAAGAAAATCAGCTATGAAAGTTGTGGAGGGTATCATGGCAAAGGGGGAGGTTGTTGAAGAATATGATTATGTACCCTACTTTTACTCGCGTGTTTTCGATCTGTCGTGGCGGTTTTATGGAGACAACGTCGGAGATGCAACCGTGGTGTTTGGAAATAGAAATCCGAGAGCGAAGAAGCCGAAGTTTGGGTGTTATTGGATCAAAGATGGGAGAATAATGGGAGGTTTCTTAGAGGGAGGGAGTGATGAAGAAAACAAAGCCATTGAGAATTTGGCATGGCATCAGCATAAGGTTGATGATTTACAAGAATTGAAAGACAAAGGTGTTTCTTTTGCTTTCGAACTTCAGGATTTGGAGAAAACATATGTTGTCTAAACTATACACATCTCTCAAGCAAGATCATAACACTTGTATTTGCAAATATTTGCTTTTGGTTTTATATAATAAATCGAGACCATATATCAATAAGGGACGAGTACATAAATAAATCGAGACCATATATGAATAAGAGTGATCCTGAAAATAAGATGACTAAGAAAGACTCAAAAGTTACTGTCTATACCAACAATATACTTTTTTTTTTCGGTAGCTAAACCTTAAGAAATTCAAAATTAAGCGTGTTCTGCTTGGAGCAATTATGTGATGAGTGACATTGAACACAACTCAATCAACAAGAGATTACGTGACCTTTTGTAGAAACTACTATATTCTACTGTGTTTGGGATTGCTTAGAATGTAAGACTGAGTAGAGTGGAGGGTATTTATAGTAGATGTCAGATAATTTATTCCTAAAATACCTCCTAGATATCTATATTCCTAAAATATCTTAATAATTTTCCAAAATATTTAGTTTTTTTTTTTTTTGTTTCTGAAGTATATAGACAATGTGCTCGTACAATTTTTAGGTTTGACCCTATTAGGCTACTGATGACTTTTTAACATTCTCTTTCAGCACTAGTTCTTATTCACCGCACCATGTTAAATTGATAGTGAAAGCCTTCTTCATATTTGCCAGTATTCAACCCTTTCGTTAACAAGTTTGCCACTTGGTCATACATTTTCTTCCTTCAAGATTTTCTACTAGGTGAACTGTAGACTAGTTGTTGCAATGGAGTGGTACCAGAAAGTTAACTTTCTCGTGCAAATACTCCTTTAAGAGTTTTAACCACGTACTTTCTTGAGTTGCTAGAGTTGATGCTTTGTACTTTGTTTCTATTGTTGACAATGATATTGTTGGTTGTCTTTTGCTATACTAAGGAATTGTTCTTGAACCGAGCTTGAACATATACCCCGTGATTGATCTTTGGGTATTGTGGTCTCCGTAGTCAGTATCATAATACCCAACTAGCTTGCAGTTTTTGCTTTTTTTGTACAAAAAAGTCATAATCGATTGTACCTTTGGCATATCTCAAGATCCGTCGAGCCGCATCCAAATGAGGTTTTTTTGGACTTTGCATGTACCGACTTATGATACCAACTACATTCTTAAACCCCTTTGGTTGGTTCATGTAAATCTTCTGGGCCTCATGCAAGAAAACATTTTTCACATCCATTTGCCATAATTTCCAATTTTTACTTACGACAAGTGCTAGCAAGATCCATACGGTAGTGATCTTAGCCACTGAACTAAACGTTTCATCATAGTCTACTCCATATTATTGAAAGAATTCTCAAGCTACATATTAAGCCTTGTATCTCTCGACATACCCATCCAAGGTACACTTTATTTTATAAATCCTCTTGCAAAAGATGACTTTAACATCTCCTAGTCTTTTGTGGTAGAATTTCTTTAATGTTGTTTGAATTTGATAAGACTTTCTTTTTTTAGGGCCACCATGCTTCTACACACCACCTGGATTGCCAGTCATGTGCGTTGAGTATCCTGGATCAACAATCCAGTCATTCTCATAATCGTTATGCTCTCCATCATTGTCATGAGTGCTAGCTCATCTTGTTCTAAGACACATAGTAGCTCTGCATCCCATTCATCCTCCATCTCCATTTTGGAGGTTGCTGTATTATTTTTTACGGACTTTTTCTTGGACCAACCATCCTTATACATGTGACACCTCTTTCTACCATTATAGAAAATGCCTTCAAATCTCTTCGGAACTATGGTAGTCATTCTTTTGAGTTCTCCTAGGTTATGCAGTTCTTTGGTGGCTTCTTCCTTTGTCGCTATTTTTGTATCCATGTGACTTACTGTTGCTCCGACTTTTACTTGTGTAGAGTGTTTCTTCTCCACTCTTTAGCGTGATGCCTCCCATTTGCATAGCCATAAATTTTTGGCTGGCTAGCAAATTTCAAGCTCTACAAGCAATGGTTGAACGGATTATCCTTATACAACAATAATAAAACTTATATATTCTCGTTACAATCTCTGGATTAATCCTCTTCATTCGAGCTTCTCCAATGATGGACTCCAGATCAAATTCAGTAATCTTTTGACAAATCGATTTGACCCTATGGAAGTACTGAGCAATCGTCATATTACGTTGTGAAATTGATAACAACTCGTTCTCTAGAAGTTATAACCTCGTATCGTTCTTCTTTGAGAAAAACGACATGAACATATCTCATGCTTCTTTCGATTTCTTGTCATCTGGAATGTTCTCCAACAATTCTTCTTCATTGTGATTTTTAAGGAAAACATTGTTTTGTCTGTTTTAATTCTCTGTTTGGGAAGGCGCCATTAGGATCCTCCTTTGGCGGCGTAGTTTTGCTTCTGTCAACAATCTCCTCGAGGTTTTGTCCTTATAGATACAATATCACACATGTTGCACACGCGTTGTAGTTGTTGCTGTTGAGTTTCTTGATTCCTCCGACGACTTAGAGATCACCCATCGTGTTGGCAATACCTCATTAATACCATGGACTACTCACGACACAAAGAAATTCACTTGAAAATAATCTCAATAAATTATTTTTGACGTAGAAGATCATACAAAGCTACAACCATAGATAAACATACACCAACCTTACACAGATGCCAAATTATTGAAGCAACTCTTTTGTGAAAACACTTATAATCAAGAAGAGATTACAAGATAGTCGATAAAAACTACTGTATCAAATGTGTTTGGGATGAAAAACTTCGTAGGGTGGACGAACATTTCTAGTGCATAATTTATTCCTAAAATATCTAAATACCTGAATCATTTTTCTAAAATATTGGTTGTTTCGTCACTTTTTTGCTGATTTAACATTTTTGAAAATAGCTCAAAGTTGGAGGATATTTTTGTAATTTAGCCTCAAGTAAACTTAAAGCATCAATCGTGCCACGTGGACAAAACTAAAGGTTACTGTTTTCATTTCAGCCCAACCAACTGCTACATAATCTTACCGACGGACAGACTGCCTAGTCCCGTCGAGAGATAATCGAAGCCCGTTTATTTCTTCTCCCCTGTAGATTATTTTCGCCGCCCACCGATCAAATGGATGACGTCGCCGGAAACAACCGTATTCGTAATCTGAAAGACGGCTTTCACCACCGCGACCTGCGGACTAAGATCATCCACTTTCTTAACGGCGTTGGCAAGTTCGCCGTGGACTCTACCATATTCACCTCTCTCAAGGCCGTCTCCGGTTCTTTTTCCTCTCTCTTTCTCACAAACATACATCTGTGGATTATTTTACAAATTTTTTTGTGATTTCAATTTTTTCATTTACATCGAAGACACTACGAACCCTAATTAGTTCTGGTTAAGATTCAGTATCGTGTTCTATAGCTCTAATATTTTGTATGGGCTTCTTCGCTACCCCAACCAAATATTCTGTTCGACTTTCTGAAATATCGGATTTATTCCCACCCCGTTGCCCCAAAAGGATGGAAAATGTTTGTGATAGTATTACGTTTGTTTTGTATTAGGAATATGCGTGGAAGAAAATTGAAGTTTGCATATTGCAATAGGATGGTTTGTGTGTCATAGTTCTTTGTGAAGTTCCAAATAGTTGAATTCTGCTCGGCCTGAATGTTCAATTTTCCTCCAGCAGTTCCAAAATAAGTACCAAAATTTGGATTCCAATTTATTTTGATCCAGTTTTCCCTCGAGTGACTCTAGGTGAAAATTCTCAATTTATTGTGCCAAGTCTCCATGAGTTAACACGTTAGATAAAGTTTGGGGTTGATGACCCTGATTAGGTCATTGTGTTGCATTCTCTGTAGTTGGGCAGCTAGAGACCTGGTCCATATTTTCTGTGTGATTTAGCCCTCGTTGTTCAGATTTTCTTCTTTCTTTTTTTTTTTAGGAGTTTGGCTTAAGTTTATCTAGACATATGGTGTGAGATCCCACGTCGGTTAAGGAGGAGATTGAAACCTTCTGTTAAGGGTGTGTAAACCTGTCCCTATGAGACGCAAAACCTTGAGGAAAAGCCCAAAAAGGACAATATCTAATAGTGAGTTTAGTCTATTACAAATGGTATAAAAGCCAAACACCGGGCGATGTGCTAGTGAGGAGGTTGAGTCTCGAAGGGTGGTGGACATGAGGTGGTGTGCCAGTAAGGATACTAGGCCCTGAAGAGGAGTGAATTGGGGGATCCCACATCGATTAGAGAAAGGAACAAATGCCAGCGAGGACGTTGGATCTTGAAGGGGGTGGATTGTGAGATCTCACGTCAGTCGAGGAGGAGTATGAAACATTATAAGGGCGTGGAAACCTCACCCTAGAAGACACGTTTTAAAAATCTTGAGGAGAAGCTCGGAAGGGAAAGCCCAGAAAAGACAATATGTGCTAGTGGTGGATTTGGACTGTTGAGAAGTTACTTCTCCATCCTCCCTTTTGAGAGAGGGGAAGGTTTTGTGGCATGGAATTTGTGCTGTTTTCTGGGACTTTGGAAAGAGAGGAATAACAAGATCTTGAGAAGTCTTTGAGTGATGTTTGGGTCTTTATTAGGTCCAAAGTCTTTTTGTTGGCTTCGCTGAGATCATCCCTTATTGTGCCAGTTTTAGATTATACTCTGATTGGTTTAGATTTAAAAAAATGGTTTGGGCTTCAGTTTTTTTGTTTTTTCTTAATCTGAATCGTTGGTATAGTATTGCCTCTGATAAATGACTGACCTGAATTGATCTAGTTGCATCCCTACTGATAATTTGCTGTCATTTTAGTTGGTTTGGTCTACGAAAAACAATTAACTCAATTCAAATGGCGAAAAGGCATTGTTATGTTTACAGCTTCTTTCCTTGCATTCCTTTCTTGGCTGAAATGATCAATGCCCTGGTTTTTCAAGGATGAGCTTTGGAAGACTTCTGCTAGTATTCAACTTTGCGTCTCCTTATTTTCGGTTTCTTCTCATACTTGGGTGATGTAGGTAATAATCAGGTGAATAAGATTAGGCAGGGAGGATTAAAGGACCCGCCCCATTCACCCTCTTTAAATGAAAAGCAACCAGAAGAGCTTAAGCTAGTGATGGATAAGATGGCAGCAGAGATGGAAGAAGCAGAGGCAAACAAGAACAAAATGAAACTACACCATTGTACATCTGCAAACATTGTTGATGGGTCTGTACCACTGAAGAAGTTGCCAGGGGAAGGTCCCAAAGGATCAGCCAACGTAATGCAAAACAAGAAACGGATCTTCATCCGTTCCCGACTGTAGACGATATCGAGTCCATTGTTGTAGTAGCATAGCAAGAATAATGAATTCCTTTCTTCCCAAGGTATATAAGTTTGGTGATAGTGTTTGATGTTAAAATTAGTTAATAATTTATCATGTCTTTAAAGCTATGGCATCCAATATTATCATGGATGACGTTCTTAGCAAGTAGAATACAAACCCCTCTTGTTCCCTCGTGTGTTTTAAGATTGATTTGGCTAATAGCATGTTGTTTTTGCCAGAATCTGTATATTGACAGTTTCATTGGTGTAAAATAGGTATTGTCGTCAAAATTTCAAAAATCCGAGCGTAGCTTGATGAATAAGGCACGATCTTTGTTGAACTACAAGTAACATGGATACTCTCGACGATCTTGGGAAGTATCTAAAAATAAAACAAACCAGAAAGGTTCATTTCCCAATATGTGAAGCAACAAAATTGAAAGATTTCATGTTCTTCTAGTCACAAGTTACAGGGTAAAAGACTGTAGATGAAACATAGTTGTGTCAAATAAGGATATACACAGTGGAACCATTTCACAAATTCTCCTATACTTTCAGAACTGGAAACTTCTTCTTGCCACCCTAAGACATAACCAATATACAGAATCTATGAAAATTTTCCTCTCATCGTGATCGTGTTTACCTCGACTTCACTGGAATCATAATCAGAATCTCATTGTTGTCTAAATACCTGTAAAATCGAAATGAAATAAGAATGAACAAAATAAACTAACAAGTACACAACCCTAGAGATCTGAGTTGAACACCAATGCCAGGAATTTTGAAATCTGCAGGAACTGGGATTTTGGATCTGGGATCAGTCGTTTTAGAAGTTTTGATATCTGGGTTCAATCGTTTTAGGAGTTTTTGAAATGGAGTAAGCTGTTTTATGCTCTACAAGTTGCTATGTGGTATTCAGATGAATAAGCAAAAAAACGAGAGCGAAAACGAGCTTTCGTTTTGTTGAAGTTGCAAAGGCGAGACGACGCTAAAGGATAGAGAAATGACAGATGGTGCAAAGGCTAAATCAGAAAGCGTTCACCAGAAAGCAAAGCAATGTATCGACTCAGTCGACGACAAACTTTCATACCAGAATGAAGACGGCCAGTAAGACTACTTCAGTCCACATCTTTTACTTCAGCTTCTATGTCAACCACAGCACCAGAGGTTTCCTTCCCTACAATCAATCACAAGAGGCAGTTCAGTTTCAAGAACATTAAATATTTGATGTTGGATGGGATATACTCCATCACGAATTACCTTTTCTGGGAGAAGTAAAGTCACTGAAAGCCTGTCCAAAGGTGGAAGAAGTTTTGTTGGAGAACATCACGGAATCCCTCACAAACTTGTCATCCACCACTGAATTTGAAAAGGAAAAGAAAGAAGCTAAATGAACCATGATGAATAGATCAGGAAATGGTAAAATCAGTTCATGATCCAACAACAACAACGTTCCCAGAAGAAGTAAATCGCTCAAACTGCTAACGATATAAACTCGAAGATGATCTATAAGAACTCAGGGTTTACCAGAGAAAGGTTGGCTACAGAAAGGGCATAGTTGCAGTTCTTCATTCAGAGTTGATCTGCAATATGGAAGTAAAAGAAGTGTGTTAGTTAATACAGCTGAAAATTGCACGAAACGAATCGAGGGATCTCGAACGAGGCCGAACTTATATTAAGTCCTTTAAAGAACACTTACTTGAATATTTGGAATTCATTTCCACAGTTAGGACACTGCAATTGCAAGAAGGTGTTGCATATGAAGTTGCATAAGCTCAAGCTTCGAGATTGAAAATACAAAAGTTATAACAGACTTACAGTGCTTTGAACAATATCTCGTCCTGCCCACCATATAAAAGCGGCCACTCCAACAATTGGTACAAGAACTGCAACAAGCTGAATATGCATATATGTTAGCAGATCAAAACAAAGCACAAGAATGCAGAAGAAGAAGAATTCATCTTCAATCAGTTCTGGAATGCAAACAAATGAGAATTCAATACAAACTTAATGTTTTTCCCATTAGAAATCAGTTTTCAAAGGCAGAGATAGCAAAAGCCAGCCATAAACATGCTCCTATTACTACTCTTCAGTGAAGTATTAAGATAATAGTGAACGAAGAGCTGCCCTTTCATCACACGGACAAGTCCTAATAAGAGCCGAACAGACGAACACTAAAGGAAATAACCAATGTTTCTTTGAGAAGGTTAAGAAATTCCCAAATCCTTGAGAATCAAAACTCATTCAATATTTGAGAATCAAAACAAGAGAAGAGAGAAGATGAATACAGACCCAAATGGAAACGATCGCATCTAAAATCCAGCCAAGCTGCCCTGTTACTGAAAGGTAAGTTAACCCAGCAGCCAAAGCGATATTACCCAGAAGCCTCGCGGTTGCACCATCGTCTCCGCCGCCGCCGCCGCTTCCGCCGCCGTTAAACCCAAAACCCTGATTAAACCTTGCTACAATTAGCCCTCTCTTTCCCTTAAACACTCCGTATTTTCCCGAAACCCCATTGTTACCCCAACCCCCGCTAAGAAACGGCAACTTCCCTCGACAAGGCCTCAAACGGAACCCATTTCGGTGGCAGGAGGCAACCTTCGGGGGCGGAAGAGGATTAAATCGGGTGGGTTTTGTGTAGAAATTGTCGTGTAGTAGGTTGAAGGAAGAGAATCTGATGAAACTTGTCATTTGGGATTAAAGGGAATATGAGGAAGCAGAGAAGAAGAAATTCGTGATGGATTATCTGGTGTGAGAGTGAGATGGGTGTATGTCGTTGCTGTTCCGTATACGGCTGCCGCGTTATCCAGTGGCTCCCGCTGCTCCATTTACAGAAACAAAATGAGGCTGGAATTTAGAGTTCATAACTTTTTCCCAACTCTAATCTCACTGCTAAAATCTTTCAAAGTTAAAAAGAACAGAAGCTTTAAGATAAAAGAATAGCACAGATTATGGCTAAAATATGTTTGTTTTATAAATTTTATTTATATTTCAACGTGTTCACAACAAGCGGGGATAGCTCAGTTGGGAGAGCGTCAGACTGAAGATCTGAAGGTCGCGTGTTCGATCCACGCTCACCGCATGATTTTGTTCTATTTCCTCGTGCGTAAATTCTTTATACGACGCCGTATCAAAAACCATTGCCCGTATTACTATGACCCGGTCCACTACAAGTACTTTTATCCATATTAAAGTTTTCACAACTTGCGGGGATAGCTCAGTTGGGAGAGCGTCAGACTGAAGATCTGAAGGTCGCGTGTTCGATCCACGCTCACCGCATATATTTCTTCCATCTTCTTCCGGCATGTATTCTTCATACGACGTCGTCGCATTACCATTTCCCGTATTATTATGAATGTTTTCCAAAAGTATTTTTTAATTAGTTTTTTCTTTTATTTTTGCTTTTGAGAGTGTGCTCCAATTTATTGATTATGATTTTTATATTTTTTAAATAAACATTTATATTCGTATCTAAATTTTAAAAGCAAAATTAATCTTTCAAATCTAAAAATTTAAATGTAAATAATAAAAAAAATTCATGAGTCAAAATAATATTTATAGAATTAATTTTAAAATATTAATCAATTACAAAGATCGATAATAAAATTTTAAAAAAATTATTTTTGTTTTTGAAATTTTTGTTAAAAACTCAAATATGTTTTAGAGGGATGAAAACTAGTAATAGACCATTTAATTTTTATTTTTTTTTTATACCAAGTATAAATATATTTTTTAAAATTATATTAATTTGTTAATTTGAAGTGACAATTTTTTTTTAAATATATTTATAGACAAAACTTATTATTATTAACTTTTACCTAAAAATAAGAAAGAAAAAGTTAACAATGACAGTTACACATAATTGAACGTACGGAGGAAACTATAAAAATACATCAAACTTAAAGAAGGTTTATATGGAAATTTCGAGTTATGTATACTTTATGTGCAAATTTGGAAAAGTAGCTATAAAAATGTATTTTTAGATAAATAGCTCTAAAAAGGTAAATTTGGAAAATGAATCCACATAAGATCCAATTTGCAAAGATAACTCCATTAATGTTATAATTCGCAAAAGTAACCCTAACAAATTAATTTGCAAAAATGGCCCTAAAGTTTGTAAATTTGAAAAAAATAACCTCATAATTACCCAAATTTAAAATTTATCCCATAGTAATAATTTAGAAGTTAGTTAATAAGATAACAAAAATGGTCATTTGTTTATGATGAATTTGGGATATGTATGAAAGTTATTAATTTAATAATTAAAGAAAATTTTGGATAATTTTCAAATGTTCATCTATTAGATTTTAGACAAATGGACCAACGTGAATTTCAAATTTGAGAAAGTTTAAATGGTAAGAAAAATAAAACCAAAAACTAAAAATCGCTCTTATTCAGTTACACTAACTTTTGAGGTTCAAAACTTTGACTACAAAATTCTTCCACCATAGTTTGATTCGTGTTATGAGTCTGATAACAATTGATTTATTAATTAATTAATCCTTTTAAAATTATTTTTGGATAATCATAATATAAATTTTAAAATTATTTTTGGATATAAAAATCATGACAGAAGGCAGGGATAGCTCGATCTGAAGGTTGCGTGTTCGATCCACGCTTACTGCATAATTATGTTCTATTTTCTTCCAAAGTATATTCTTCATACGACGTCGTCTCATTACCATTGCCCATATTATTATGACCCGGTCCACTAGAAAAGTGTTGGTATATTTATTAATTTTAATCGATATAATATTGAATTAAATTATAATAAATTGAAGTTGGAAGAGAATAAAATTATTTTTTAACAAAAAGATATTTATAATAAAATCGATATCAGTATGGAATATAAATAAAAATAATATTATTATATAAAAAAGTATAAAGTTCACCACATTATGCGGGGATAGCTCAGTTGGGAGAGCGTCAGACTGAAGATCTGAAGGTCGCGTGTTCGATCCACGCTCACCGCATACTTTTCCCGATTTTCTTCTGGCGTTCTTTCATACGACGTCGTCTCGGAGCCCAGTTTTGAATTTTACGATGCCAATTGAAAAGTGCATATAATAAGCCAAAATAGAAAAGTATTTATTTGATTATTTAATGCATTTGATGCATGGTCAACTCTCACCAAAAATGGCATGTTTCTCAAATGTCATTATTTCAACAAAGCCTGGAGCACAGAACAAGAAGCAAAAAGGCAAAGATAAATGCATGGAAGCCATCTGTGGTCTAAAACTGTGAATCTCTTATCCTTTATAACACATAAACTAAGCTGATCTCTATGAAACTTTTACAGCCAAATCAAAGGGTGAAGAAGCCATGGTTATGAAGGAGGCTAAAGCTGAATCAAAACTTGGGGTCGAAATTGAAACCCTTTGGAAAGCATTGGCTAAAGACTTGAGATTTATCATTCCACAGCTCATGCCCGGCACCGTTGAAAAAATTGAGCTCCTTCATGGAGATGGCGGCGTTGGCTCTATCTTGCTCTTCCATCTTGTTCATAGTGAGTTCATGCTCTTAATTCACCTAATTTCCTTACTTCTTTTGGTCTTATAATATGAGTTTTTGTAGAGGAGGAAGCGATGAGGAGCCAGAAGGAAAGGATTGTGGAAGTTGATGAAACAAAGCATGAACTTGTGATAGAAGTGTTGGAAGGGAATGTATTGAAAAGAGGATTTTCTTCTTTCGAGACAACGTTTAAGCTGTCCTCTTTGAGTGAAAAGGAAAGCCTTGTGGATATCAAAGTTGCTTATGAGACTGAAAAAGATGGAGAAGATGAACAAGCTCGCATGGACGCAATTGCAACTGCCCCACCTCTTTATTTTCTTCAACTCTTGGAAAACTTTCTTCTTCCTACATCAAATACTTAAAACCGCTCGTCTTCTAGGAAAAGATAGGTCTCAAATGTGATGCGACTGCGGTTAAGAGTATTTAACAAATACTCAAGTCATGTGCTACTTTCTTTTCAAATAAAAGTAGACATTAATAAGTTAAGTGTTGGGATTTATGCCCTAAAGCTTCGTAATTAATTATTTAGTTTCTAATAATAATTTTTATTATTTTATTTGTAATTTAATTGTTATTGATCGTATGAAAATCCAAGGTTATTAATGTAATCTTGAATCGTAAGTGGTTGACATAGAGGAGGATGATGTTCAAGTAATAACCTAAAGGGTCTATAGTATATGGATAAGGTTGGATGCCTTATCCTATCTATTGATACGGCCCACTAGGTAATTATTGCAAATGATTTGATCCAAATCATTCCTGTGCATACATGTAAGCGAGGTATCCTATACAATGAGTTTATATAAGACTAGACCAAGAAATATTTAATCACTCTTCATAAATCTGTTAATTGAGAAGATTAATATTTCACAAGATGATCATATGCGACTTGATCTTAATCCTGAGTGAGTTATGAACTCTTGCCTTTGATTTACATGGATGTGAATGACTTTTTTTAGCCGATTCAATATGCTTACCATTTCGAGGACTTGACGAAATTGAGAGTTGGGAACATAATATCATGAGATGAAATTCACTCCTTTCCATATAAGGAAAGTAGATGAGTTGTTGTCTTTAAGTACTGAGAACTTAAATAATGGGCCCCACCCTCTCATTGGCTCGAAAGGGACTTGGTCATAAACAAATTGTTCATTATAGAATTAGTGGTACTTAAAGGTGAAAGATGTAATTATAGGGGTAATACGAACATTTGACATAGCTGTAATTATGAACAACTTGTGAAGGATCAACTTGCTTGTAATGATTATATCAATGGACATAACTTGTCCTACAATGCATAAGAGTGCAAGTCCAGATCTACGGTGGAGTGACCGATAGTTAATGAATTGATTAATTAAACAGTTTAATTAATTAATTAATTTTATATCATTGTAGTTTATAATCGATAGGTCTATAAGGTCCCCTTGCTAGCTTAGAATAACGTTAGATATATTAAATATAAAAGAGAAAATAAATTTCATTTGAAATGTCAAATTAATATTTAATATATTAGATATATTAAATAAATAGAAAAAAATATTTAATTTGAAGTGTTCAAATTAATATTTAATATATTAGATATATTAAAGGAAAACTATATTTATTATATTTGATAAATTAAATATTAAATCAATTAATGTATTTGATATATTAAATAATAATATATTTGAAACTTGAATGAGGTTTAAATTAGTTAAATATATATTATGATATTTTATAATATTTAAATATGATTTGTATAAAATATTATATAGGTATGCAAATATATTATTGGGCAAAATTCTACCAGAGTTAGTCAAATGAAAATATTTGCTAAACCCATGCCATAAATAAATAGTCTGAAAGTTCTCTATTTATAATCAAATAAATTAAAGGATATGAGAAAGAGTAATAAATTGAAAGAAATAAATGAAAGACACGTGTGTAAAAGATATTTGTTTTAATAAAATATCAAATATAATATATATAATTTAGTACTAAATTTTCACCCTGCAAACTGAGCGTCATATTTGAATGAACATGAAGCTTGGAATTGAAAAATTCAAATAGAGGTCGAGAAACACTTTTCATGAAAATATTAACCACCTAGTTTAGAAGAGACGTAGAAAAACACTTTCTTAGGAATCGAAAACTGCAAAGGGATCATTGCTCAGCGACAATGTTGCCTTGGCTCCAACTAAAATATGACTAACCCACAAAGTAACAAAGTAGAAGGGAGAAACATAGAGGAAGGAGAAGAGAGAGAGGGTCATTTGAAGGGACTTGGTCATAAGATTTCCATATCCCATAAGATTTCCATAAGGTGTGGACTACAGAGATTTAAGGTAGAGGCTTGAGAATTAGGGCAATGACTCTGTTTTAAGAAAGGGCAAGAGACAGATAGAGAGTCATGTTCCCTGCAAAAGACGAAGATGGTGTTAAAGCTGGAATAGTCGTCACAGTGGGGGGTGAGGGAGCCGATTTTGGAGAGGAGGCCGGCGGTGACTTAGTTGGTGAAGAGACCAGTGCGGCGCCCGAATTCCGAAGGTAAATTTTTGCAGAAGATTGATGGATTTGTTGAAATTCGATATAGTTCTAATGAGAATGCTGATGAGGATCCTGAGGTTAAGGTTTTTGTGAAGAATGAAGGGTCAATTAGGAAGAAAATAAGAGAGGCTATGTTGGCTAAGGGAAAACTGATTATGTTGGAAAAAGTGAAGTTGTATGTACAAAATATGATGAAGAGTGATTTGGAGGTCAAAAGGGTGGAACCCAAGAGTAATCAATCAGCTCCGCCAGCAGCAGCCATAAAAACTGCCCCTACGGCATCAAAGCCAGCAGTGGTGGTGGAGAAGAAGAGTAAAGATTTAGAAGCCATTGATAATAATAAAGGATAGAGGTTGCTAAACCAAAAGGGCACTGATACAACAGAATGTTTGCTAAAACCACACCATAAATAATGTAAAAGTTCTTTATTTATAATCAAATAAATTACAAGAATATAGAAAGAGGTAAGAGATATTTGAAACATATATCTATCACTGATTGATATAAGTTTTCTATCATATATGCATAAGAATGAGTTCTAATAAATCTAGCACTGTTAAGATCCGTGAAGATAAAGATTTGTTATGGTATCTGTCGATTGACATATTCGATGATCCTGTGTCGTCGTTAACCATTGTGATATTGGTGTCATAAATTCTACGAATATAATATATCTCCATGCTGAATATACAATCGTCCCATGCCCTTTCAACCGACTCTCATTAAGCTTGTTATTGACACCATCGACCCCACCCTTGATTCTATTTTTATCTTTGCTTTTGCTCGACTTTCTTGAACATTAGTGTATGCACTGTTTTTCTTAATCGCGTCACGATATTTCTCTTTTCAACCACTTATTTCGTCCTATTTATTTATCGCTTGTTGACGTGTTTGCTCGCTTGGGAGGAGTTGTTAACCCACTCTCTTAGAGTAGGTTCGAGACAACAGAACCATTCTAAAAAGTTGAACTAAAATAAACATTTTTTTAAACAGTATTTTAGGTAAAAAAAAAACAAAATATAAGCTAACAAATTAGAATTAAAATGTGAAAAAGCATATACTATATTACATATAACAGTGGCCCTTGCAAATATTGGAACATCTAGAAATTAAAATATAGAATATGTTACAATAATACAATATATATAGTCCAAATTGATGATGTGAGAGATTATAATATGAAGATTAAGAATATAAAACATGTTTTTAAGATGATGAATGAAGAAGAAACTTTTCCAAGAGTTGAAGAAATGAAAGAGCTGGCTTTGTTGCTGCTTCCTTCATCTCAACTTCATCTTCACCATCTCTTTCAGTCTCATAAACAACCTTGATATCTACTAAGGTTTCCTTCTCTCCCATGGAGGAAAGATTGAATGTTGTCTTGAAAGAAGAAAACCCTCTTTTTAACATAATTCCTTCCACCACTTCTAGCCCAAATTCATGTTTTGTCTCGTCAAGTTCTACGATTCTTTCTTTCTGGGTTTTCATTATCTTTACGTCTGCAAATCTTTCTTTTTTGTGAGTCAATAAGATCGATTGGTTCAAAATCGAACATTAAACATTACATTGGAATCATGGGTTGTCAAAATTAGTGCAACTTATTTTAGATGAAATTAGTCAAGTTATTAAGCCATTCGTCTTTTTTGGAGAGGAATAGTTTATTTCAGTAGAGTTTGTGTTTTTTTGGAGAGGAATAGTTTATTTCAGTAGAGTTTTTGTAGGAGCTATTTATAGAATAGTTTATTTCAGTAGAGTTTGTGTTTTGTTGGAGAGGAATAGTTTATTTCAGTAGAGTTTTTGTAGGAGCTATTTATAGGATTTATTTTTGTTTAAATAGTAGCTTCCACTTAGTAAAACCGTTCATTATTTCAGTTGTCCCTAATTTTATATTTATTCACACCTTTGAGCAATTGTGACAGGGGTGTGACATTCATACATTGAAAAATCATTAAAAAATTATTAATCGTGGAGCATTTCTAAGAGAATGGTTAGTAATTAAACATTACTAAACATTTCTAAGAGAATGGTTAGTAATTAAAGTACTACAAAGCTCATAATTGGCTTATTTTGATGTTGTAATCGGTTTTTTTTCCCTAATTGAACTGGAGCACAAGAGTTTTGGGGAGACGGTTTACTCTAAAGTTGAGATTGCGGATAGGTTTAGAAGTAGCAGGTTGTTGCTGGTGGGTAGTGCGTTTTATGAGCATTTCTTTCTGTTTCGATTATTCGTTTTGGTAAAATTTAATCGAGGGTCAAAACTAACGTTTTTTACCTCATCGGAGTATGTACAAAGATCTTAATTATAAGTAAGAAACAACACAAAATAAGAAGAAAAATAGTCGATGTGGAATTATATGGAAGATGAAGAACTCACCGGGGCCAAGATGGAAGAGCAAGACAGAGCCAATGCCACCATTTCCATGAAGGAGCTCAATGTTTTCAACGGTGTTGGGCATGAGCTTTGGAATGATGAATCTCAAATCTTCAACCAAAGCTTTCCAAAGGGTTTCAACTCCAACCCCAAGTTTTGCTTGTGCTGTAGCCTCCTTGACCATGGCTTCTTTTTGTTGGGTTGCCTGTAAATTACAAAGAGATGAGTTTATAAAAGGAGAGATATTTTGGGGTAAGAGATTGAGCACTACATGACAACTCGACACGACAAATGGGCATCCATTATTGTCGTTTGTTCGCACATGGTCTTTGTTTTTTTCTTTTGTTTCTTTTGCAATGTTTGGGTTATGGAGAAGAAATCCACGGGTCAAGTTCGGGTCAGGATTGAACTCAAATCCGACATCCCGTTCACGAACCACGTCCAGTCAGCGCTCCAGATCCAACACAATCATCACCCAGCCCACAGGCCGAATAACAGGCCGAATAACTGTAAGTTTCAGAGACTTGGCAAATGCACCACAATCATCTGTCTTTATTCATAGGTTACAATGCCTTTTTATAGGAAATACATAAAAATAGAGAAAAAATGGAAAAATACATAACACGACTCAACTAGCTCCACTAATAACAAGATAATAGCTAACAGAAATTGACCGATTCTAAACCTAGAGAATATCTTTATTAAAATAATCTAAAACTGACTCAACACTTCCTCCCTTAAACTGAACTCGATCAAGAGTTTAGTTCATAACACTCATGCCAAATGCTTCTTTGATCTTTTGAAATGATGTCATCTTCAAAGGCTTTGTCATTACGTTGGGTCAGCTGCTCCTCAGTGTTGCAATAAACCAATTTAACTACACCTTCCTTTGTCAATTCTCTAAGAAAATGGTATCGAACCCTTATGTGCTTTGACTATCCGTGCATGACTGCATTTTTTGACAACTTGATAATGGACGTGTTGTCTGAAAACAAAGCCATCTCTTCATCTTGTTCATCTCTGATTTCTTTCAATATCCTTTTCATCCAAATGGCTTGACAAGCACATGTAGCTGCTGCTACATACTCTGCTTCAGTGGTTGACAAAGTGACGATTGGTTGCTTCCTTGAGGACCATGCCGCATCTCCTCCACTCATTAAGAAAACATAGCCTGAAGTTCTCCTACTGTCATCCACATCTCCCACATAGTTACTATCGGTGTAGCTTGAGAGTTCACTCTTCCCTTCACGTTGATACCATATCCCAAATTCCAGAGTTCCCTTCAAGTACCTCATGATTCTTTTTGCAGTAGCAAAGTGCAACTCTGTAGGATTTGCCATAAAATGACTAATAAGACTTACCACAAACATCAAGTCAAGTCTTGTGGCTGTAAGATACATTAAGTTGCCCACCATTTGCTTATATAGCGTTGAATCGACCTTCACACCAGCTTAATCTTGACCAACCTACTGTCCAGGGACTATCAGATTGCAAACAGAGTTGTAATTTTGCATCCCAAATCTCTCGATCGACTCAACAACATATTTTCTTTGACATATAAAGATGCCATCAGCCTTCTGCATCACTTCAATGCCAAGAAAATATCTCATCTTCCCCAAATCAGTCATGTCGAATTCATCCATCATGGAGCGCTTAAACTCATTTAACAACTCCTCATCATTACTAGTGAACAATAGATCATCAACATAAATGCTCACAATTAGAATTTTACTTCCCTTTTGTTTGATGAATAATGTTTGTTCACTAGAGCTCCTTACAAAACCTTCCTTGACGATATAAGCCTCAATGCGACTGAACCAAGCTCTAGATGCTTGTTTTAGTCTGTAAAGAGCCTTGTGCAGCTTATAAACCAAGTTCTTCTTCCCTGCTACTTCATAACCTTGTGGTTGTTCAACAAATACATCTTCCTTCAGCTCACTAGGTAGAAAAGCAAATTTGACATCGAGCTGATAGATTCCCCATCCTTTTTGTGCTGCTATAGCAATGATCATTCTCACTGTATCCATTTGAGCCACTGGTGCGAATACCTCTGTGTAATCTACTACGTACTCTTGAGCATACCCTTTTACAACCAGCCGAGCTTTGAACTTGTCTACCTTTCCAAATTCATTTAATTTGGTCTTGTAAATCCCTTAACCCCAATAGCCTTGGCTCCAACGGGACGTGCAGTCAGCGATCACGTGTGGTTCCGCTCGAAGGACTGTATCTCAGCATCCATCGCTTGTTTCCATTTCTGATGTCCTGCGGCTTTTTGAAAACTGGTCAGATCTGATATGGCCATGAAAGCTAGAGTTTCAATCTCGACTCTAGCCATTTTTGCTTCTTCCTCTGTATCTGATAGCCCTTCTCCTGTGATATAATATGCAGACCAGATTGGTGGTTTTCTCACCCTGCCCGTTATTGTTGTTGTTTCTCCAGTTGGTGGATCGTTTGGTGAAGGAACGTCATTAGTGTATTCTTTTGCTTCTTTCACTTCCTCTGCATTCTCAACATTTTCATAATCATTTTCCCACTCAAGTTCAATGCTTTCTTCACCAGAATAACCAACATCTTCCCAATTCCACTTCTTATCTTTCTCAAATATCCCATCTCGACTGATGTGAACCTTTTTCTCTACTGGATTGAACATCTTAAACCTAACAGAACACACTTCACGCTTTTGTCATCGAGCTTGCTTCTTTTAACATTAGGGATATGAACATATACGATACATTCAAAAATCCTAAAGTGTTTGACTGATGGCTTTCTTTCACTCCATGCCTCTTTCGGAGTCATATATTTTACAATGAGAGTAGGAGATCTGTTAAGAATGTGATATCCCCATTGCACAGCATCTGGCCAGAAAACTTTTGGTACCTCCTTCTCCAATAACGCTGCTCTCACCTGTTCATGATTGCACGCTTTTTGTGTTCAGCAACGCTATTTTGCTGAGGCGTGAAGGAGGTGGTCAGCTGTCTTTTGATTCCATGTGCTTTACAGAATTCCTTGAATGCAATTGAGTTGTATTCTCCTCCTCTATCTGTTCTTAGATATTTGATGAACAATCCAGTTTGCTTCTCTACAAACGCTTTGAATGCCTTGAACTGATGAAATGCTTCTGATTTTTCTAGCACAAAATATATCCATGTTTTTCTCGAGAAATCATCAATAAAGCTTATAAAGTACCTTATTTGAATGTTTGATGGTGGATTGATCGGACCATAGAGATCAGAGTGGATAAACTGCAATCTTTCAGTGACTCTCCATTTGCTCTGCTTTGAAATGGAACACGGTGGTGTTTCCCTTTGACGCACGCCTCACAGGTGGTTTTCACATCTTCAATTTTAGGTAAACCCACAAACCATCTCTTTACTGCATAATGTGTGAAGTCCCTTGTAGCTGAGATGCCTATATCGATGGTGCCACAACTCTGCCTTGTCTGAGATATCAACTTAGACATCTCTCCTCCTTTATTTTGTCATTTGATTCACCTAGCAGGATAAACATCCTAGTAGCACTCATAACAAATTCTGCTATTTTTCCTCTTGAGGGATGAAAGATGCTGCATGTGTTTAGATCTCCTCCTTTGAATGACACGTCTAAACCCCTTTCTTGAAGTTATCCAACACTAAGCAGGTTGTTCTTCAATTCCGGAATATAATACACATCATTGATCACATAATTCCCTTAAGCATTATTTTCACTACTCCTTTCCCACCAACCATCAGTTTGTGATTGTTCCCAAGCTTGACATTATGTGTGAAGCTAGTGTCCAAGCTTGAAAACATACCTCTTTCTCCACACATATGGTTTGAACATCCAGAATCCATGAACTACACATCTCCTCTTTTAGTGTCTTGAAGCTCCACAAACGTCATGATAAGAACTTCATCCTTTTATTCGATCTCTGCAAAATGTGCTCCATTGTTCCCATTTGGACATTCATATTGGAAATGTCCAAGTTGGTGGCAGTTGTAACACTCGATTGTTGCTTTGTTGAATAAGCGTCCTCTGTATGATCCTCTGCCTCTGCCTCTGACATGTAGACCTTGATCACCTTCTTCATGACTGATCTTCTTAAATTTCTTTTCATGTACAGACAGAGAGCTTTGCAGTTCGTCAATCATTATTTTTCCTGTGTCTTTTGACTCCTCAATGGACACCACCATATATGTGAATTTGTCAGTCAGAGTTCGAAGTATTTTCTCAACAATCTTCGAATCTGACATGTCTTCTCCGTTGCTTTTCATCTTGTTGGAGACAACCATTACTCTTCCAAAATAATCTTCGATGTTTTCTTCATCATTTCAATAACTTTGAAATCTCTTCTTAAGGTTTGGAGAAGAGACCGCTTCACCCTTTCGTTGCCTCCAAACTTTTTCTTCATCGAATCCCAAATGATGTCGGATGTTTTGCGATACAAGATCTGTTTAAACACAATCCGATCAATTGCCTGGAACAGGTAGTGCTTCACTTGATGCTTCTTCATCTTGAGCTCCTCAAGATTCCTTTTCTGTGCTGCAGTCACCTCAATTCCCTCTGCCGATTCGGTGTAACCCTCTTCCACTAGACTCCATAAACCCTTGGCACGCAAGAGGTTTTCCATCAGTTCACTCCAATGGTCATAGTGACCATCAAACTATGGAATCTTGGTGAGTGTTTTGTCGTCGCTCATTTGCTCTCTTGGATCACTTTGTTTTGCTTTGGCTCTAATACTAAATGATAACGGTATGTTTCAGAGACTTGGCAAATGCACCAGAATGATCTATATTTATTCATAGGTTCCAATGCCTTTTTATAGCAAATACATAAAACGACAGAAAAACGAAAATACAGGGCATGATTCAACTAGCTCCACTAATAACAAGAAAATAGCTAACCAAAATTGACCTGTTCTAAACCTAGAGGATAGGTCTTTATTGAAATAATTTAAAACTAACTCAACAACGCCTGTTTGGCCCAACCTAGCACACAACACAAGCCTAGAATGCAAGGCGCCTTGCCCCGCAACTTGCACCTCAACTCGAGACCCAGCTGCATCCCTTCCACGTATGGTGCGGATGCCAAGCAATTCCCCAAATCGCAGCTTGCTCTCAGCTCGCGTGCGGCTTGGTTGAGTCGTTCCTCTTGCGAAGGCTTCAGCAACTCTATTTCGACTCCCGCTCAGATTAGACAAATTATTCGGCTTGAGTTGGACTTTTGAATCCGTTTCTTACATTTTCAACCTTTCAAAGTTTTTATATATATATATATATATATATATTATTAGAGACAATTGAGGTGAGTACTGCAACAGATCCACCAATTTTAAGTGTTTTAAGCTAAATTAGTCGATTATTTGAGACCATTAGGTGGATTAAGACCTCTAACATATTTTAACTCAATGCCATGAGCCCATATAGGTTGACTTGGGTGTCAAGGATATAGTTTCAGACTAACACCAAGGATAATATAATAACTCTAGCTTAGGTCAATCAAGTTAGGTGGCTTTGCCATTGGCTTGGTTGGACGACTTGTGTGATGTATTATGATGAGTGCCTTTAGAATGTGCTACGTGATGTTATGTTATGTCATGTTATAAACTATGCTATGTTATGTTAATATGTTGTGCTATGATATGTTTATGCCATGTTATGAAACTATGTTAACACATTCACTTCATGCATGTGAGACATGGGGAAGCCATGTATGTTAAGTATGAAAAATATGACAGACGTGTAACGGTAAGGGTTTCAAAAAGGCAAAAAAAAAAAAAAAAAAAAAAAAAAAAAAAAAAAAAAAAAAAAAAAAAAAAAAAAAAAAAAAA
>NW_019268567.1:326890-344799 GCF_002738365.1 Cucurbita moschata
AAAAAAAAAAAAAAAAAAAAAAAAAAAAAAAAAAAAAAAAAAAAAAAAAAAAAAAAAGGCGAAACGCCTTAAATCTCGCTGGAAATCGTGGGATTTCTGGTGACTCATGCCTTCCAGCCAGGGCGTATTAATGTGTATTAAACCCTAGGTACCTTAGTAGCCGTCTTTTCCTTTTTGAGTCACTGTCATACCTATGAGGGAGGAGCCGAAGGGTTTAGGTGAGGGATCGAAAACGTTGTGAGACTTCAGATTGGGTTGGGAAATCAATAACGCCGTGAGCTTTAGGTAGGATTAGGTGCCAGTGTACGTCGGGCAAGGAGGAACAGACGCGCCACCAGAGATGGACGAACGACGATGCTTCAATAGGTGACAGTAGCCAAGCTCGCAATTAGGGCTATTGAGGTGTTCGGGCACAGGTCAACCCTCGGCATTCTGCGGTCCGTCTCGACTGGCGTGCAGCCCACGCCTCGCAGGTCGCACTCGGACACCACCATTGGGCCTCGTTCCTTTTCGGCCCAAACTAGAGGCACGCCCAGAAACCCTGCGCCATTAGGGTTCTTCGCAGCCCGTCGGTTTCGGATCCACCGGTGGCTCGGCTAGGTCGGCTCGACAGTGCGGCTTGGCGGCGTGGCTCAACATCCGAACAGTATACCGATTTTTAGGTTTTTGACCCTTCTGGAGCCATTCTCACCCTTGTTTCAGCCATCTGAGGTCAGTATAACTCCATTGTGATAAAATAGCTTGTGATACAAATGTACCTTGGTAGCTAGGCATAAGAGCTAGTTGTGAAAGGGCTCTAAATGTATCATGTTATCTTATAGGAGGTAGTTAGGCGCCGGAGTTAGTATTGTGGGTGACTTCGGCCAAGGCCAAGGAGGTAAGTGACCTTACTGTTGGCGTTAGTTATGTATGTATGTTGGTGCGTGCTATGTGGCCCTTGCATGCACCATATGTTGTTGCTGTATGCTAGGTTGGATGTTTCTTGCAGTGAAATACTATGCATGCTATGTTTATGTATGTGATTCTTGTAGTGAATTGCTATGTATGCCATGTTTATGAATATGATGTTGTGACATGGTGTGTTGCCCTGTATGTATGATGAGCTTGATTGACATGTCATGATTGTAATGAGAACCCCGCATGCCATGAATGAGATGACTAGTATGCTATGATATACTTGCTCAATGTGGACCTGGTTATGCTATGATATGCTTGCTCAATGTGGACCCGGTTATGCTATGTAATGCGGCGAGGGGATAGAACGTTGAATGTATAATGTCATGGAGGTAAACCTTAAGAACCTCATGCACGCTATGGTTATGTACCTGGGGACTCCCCTGTTATGCTACTGATGGTATAGATGCGTATATTCGATATTGTGTTCGCCATGATATCATGCAGGCCCTTCTTTGTCTGTGGCGTCCGGTATTGTATGTCATACATACCCGACCAAGCCAGGCCCAGGGAGTTCGCTTGCTAGCTCGCTTGGTGGGCCCACAGACACACACGTGGGCCATGTTTGGAAAATTACCATGCATCCACCCCCGCCCGGATAAAGCAAGGGCCTAAGGCCATGGGAAGGAATGGAAGACAGACCCCTCTCTCAGCTTCGTGCTTCTAACACCCTGCGGCATGTATGGTTATTATGTGGGACATGTATGGTTATTATGTGCGACATGTATGGTTATTATGTGCGACATGTATGGTCATTATGTACGACATGTATGGTTATTATGTGCGTTATGTATGGTTATTATGTGCTATAGTTATGGCTGTTATGTGCGACATGTATGGGTATTCTGTGCGACATGTATGTGTGTTGTGTGCGTCATGTATGTGTATTGTTTGCAACATGTATGTGTATTGTGTGCGACTACTTGTATCCAGATGTATGATTATGTGCTTAACCCCAACAGTGGGGCTACTTACTGGGTATTTTATATAATACTCAAGCCACGTGCTACCCATATTTTCAGGTAAGGGCAAGGCTCCCATGTACGGCTGACGGTGGATGCTGCGAAGGCCATGGAAATCCTGAGGAGAGTTTGTAGTGTCTTAGGTGCCTTGTTGGATTTTTTTGGGTTCATAGTTATTGCAATTGTTTCCTTTAGTTCTCTGTTGATTATTTCTAGGTTAGGTTGTCGTTATTGACTTCCCCAGGTATGAATTGCTTATAATAATGAACGCATTGTTGTTATTGAGACTGTCTTACATGAACTCTTGTTCGGTTGATTATGCAAGTATAAAGTAACATCACTAATTAGGTTAGAGAAAATTAGGGGCGTTTCATTACGTATGCATGCTTCATAGGCTCGTTATGTCATGAATAAATGGATGTATGACTAGCATCATAAGCTTATGCTTTGATTTCAAGTTATGAAGATCTCATCCATATTTACGTACGTCATGTGCATTAGGATTGTGAGATCCCACATCGGTTGGAGAGTAGGACGAAACATTCTTTATAAGGGAAATTTGATTATCATCAGTTCTACAAGAATGATTAGAAATTCGTCTAACTAGTCCTTAATCGTGAACCTAATTAATTATCATAGGTCTGGATAACTATAAAACTAGTATATATGACGTAGCTCCAGAACATGGAAAATGTTAACCGTTCATATTTAGGAGTGAAAGCTACCTAACCCTGAAATGAATAGGATTAGATGAAGGTGTGGCCCAAAATGGGATGACCCACATGGGTCACAACG
Source organism: Cucurbita moschata (assembly GCF_002738365.1). Classification (NCBI taxonomy): domain Eukaryota; kingdom Viridiplantae; phylum Streptophyta; class Magnoliopsida; order Cucurbitales; family Cucurbitaceae; genus Cucurbita; species Cucurbita moschata. The sequence continues at coordinate 329,602 of NW_019268567.1, forward strand.
TAGACGAAAAGGGCACCATGTGGTTCGGCGAAGGCACAAACCATAAGTATCATCTTTTTGTACCTTACACAACCTCTTTATAATAATAGGTGTAGAAGATGACATCCGAACTGCAATGCTTTTGTCAAAGTAATTTGGTTGAGAAGTGAATATAACAAAAGTAATTTGGTTTTTTCAAATCACAATGATTTCTACTACTTTTTCCTTCTACATTCATGAGCCCCCATATAAGAGAAAACACAAGGAAAAGAGAAAAAAAATTGTAATTAATGAATTCAGTTTCGGCACCTTATGATCTCGATATTCCCTTGCAACGTAGCCACGTTACTTACTCCTCGCTTTTTTTATGCGTTAAGACTATCCCTACAGGCTAACACGAGCCATTTTAGCACACTTTATCCCTCTCACATGCATACTAAGAAAATTCTCAGAAAGACACCAACCTAAAATTGCTATAGACAAAGTATGTTTAACCATGAAGTTCTTAGGGTTTAGCCAAATATATATATATATATATATATATGTATGTATGTATGTATGTATGTACACACGTCTTTAAGTTTTTTTTAGCCATCCTATTCTCAACATCGCTGTCATTCAAATGTGATCTTGGTTCATTCATATACCCCTTCTTTACTCGGGTGTCATGTGCCCATCAATTTCTGCATTGATTCTTCCTCGAACCATATGTTACTAGGAGAGGTACCGCTCTAATACCATTTATAACAACTCATGTCCATGATTCAAAATCCAGATTCGAACACTGTCATTCTCCTAGATTATCTTTTCTACTTGAGTTTCACATGTCCACTAGCTCCTATCATTGTGGGCGTGTGACACCTGAGTAAAAGAGAGGTACATAAATGAAGTGAGATCACGTCTAAATGAGAGCGATTCTAAGGAGAATGACTATATTTAAAAAATTGGAAGTCACTACCTATACCAACCACGTACACCTTCATATTTTTGTTGTTCAATCAAAAGAATTCTAAAGTTATGCATGCTTTATTTGAAGTAATCTTATGTTGAGTTACCACTTGGAAAACAATCAAAAGAATTCTAAAGTTATGCATGCTTTATTTGAAGTAATCTTATGTTGAGTTACCACTTGGAAGTTTTCCAAGGAGTGAAAACAAACCATATTTAAAGAACAGGTATTTGTTTATAGGGATAGCCTTCGCTCTTTGAAGACGGTCCAAACCAAAATTAATAATTTATTAATCTTTTCATTTCTTGACCAATAAATTTACCAACTTTAAAATATGTAATAAATTATTGATTTTTTTACAAATTATTAAATTCTAGTTTTGTGTTAGGTAAAACCTAACCTATTAATTTAGGTGAATAATTTTTAAAAACATTTACCAAAATTTAACAAAAGTTTCACGTGACAGACACCTGGAAAAAAGCGTGCCCACTTTTCTTTCACGTACTATATTTATTGAACCTTTTGTTATGCATTTAATATTTACCATAATTGCATAGTTATGTACACAAAATAATGCAACATCTATACATCTACCTTAAGGGGAAAAAAATGGTCAATTGACCATTCTTGTGACTCACCATTCTTAATAAAGTCTCTACTTAAATGTTCTAAGTTCCTTAACAAGGTGTACAAAAACGTAGACCAACACGATATTTATTATCATTGTATCTACTTATACAAAATTCAATAATTGCGAGCAAAGTTCCAACTATAAACCTTTAAGATATTAATTGATATTTTATTTTGTATTTTACTGTGAGATCTCACTTCGATTGAAGAGAGAAACGAAACATTCCTAATAATGATATGGAAATCTCTCCCTAACCGACGTTTTCTAACATCTTAAATGAAAGTTCGGAGGAAAACCTAAAGAAAACAACATTGAAGATTCTAATTTAATTTATGTTCCTTAAGAAGGTGTTAAAAAAAAAAAAAAACATTTAAGATTGAATTATGATAATTAATATTATCCCCACCTAAAAGTAAATAAATGAAAATGAAGTTTAAAGGAAAAATGGGTGCATTAATTGGGTGTTATGTATATAATAAAGTGCTATGTCTTTCCGAAGGTTTATGGCCAGTTAATGGGAATATTTTATTGGTCCACGCGTATTTTTCTAGGGCTAAAAAGGTCTATTATGACATCATACAAGTTACGAGCAGAGAATATTTAAAATTATTTAAAATTTTGATATTTTAAATCCGAAAATAATCATTCTTCATTCATCTCCTTTTCTTAATCGTTCATGTCTAATTGTGGATTATAACGTCTTTGATCAAAATATAATTTAACTGGTCAAGAAATATATGTTATTACAGTATTAAATATTCCTATTATGTATACAAATGAGATCAAAGTATGAAAATTCAAAAAAAAAAAAAAAAAAAAAATCCAAGAAAATATTGGGAAAAAAAAGGAAGAGGGAAAGTGAGATTTATCTGTAAGATTTAAGAAGAGCGCCACAAGTGGAACAAATGATGGCCTTCCAGAAGGTGGAGTGGATGGGAATCCGGCAAAATGTGGTGGAGGTTTCCATTTCCGCCACCCGAGCTCCCCGTCCGCAGCGGGAGCACGTTCCAGCCACCGGCTTCGTCCGCCGTACCGTCCTCCTTTGGTGGATCAGAAAACAGAAGCAAACCATTCCTGCCGGCGACCTCTGTGTGTGTCTCTCTCTGTCGTGGATGGAAACTGTATTTTGGGTGTGTCTATGGCGGCCTCTCAATTTTGTTTATATACACAATTCTCACTTCTCATTATTTATTCTCAACAATACCCATTCTACCCCTCCTTTTCTCATTACTATATTTCCATTCCTCATTCAATTTTTCCATTATTTATTTACCATTAGTATATTCCTAAAATATCAAAATAAGAATTTGAACTTTCACAAGTCGAGGTTTCGATATGAGTTTCGACATGCAGTTTAAGAATTAAGTCCGTCTATATAAAACATGAAAGCTCACTAAATTTGTTGTCAATCGGATACTTGACAAAGTATGTAGGGATCGTATGTCCACTCCCCAATATGACATCTACTCGAGAATGATTGAAAATGCCTCAAAATATACTATAGTGGGAGACATGATATCATCTCTCCACCACCTCTGACCTTTTTGGCCCAAGCGAGCTACCCTTGTGACACATGCATGTGTCACAATGAGGGTGAATAAGAAGTAATGGAATATGTTATTTTCGGTTGGTTAACATTTAATTCCTACTACTTGATTAAACAATACCTAAATGCCTCTTTGGACGAACATTTATGATTAGTTAATAAAAACTTAATCTAAATTCTCCAATAAGAATATTTTATTTTTTAATATAAATATACGTTGTTGGAGGAAAGTTCCACATTGACAAACTTAAGGAATGATTATGAATGTATAATAAAAAAAAATACTATCTCCAATCGAATGAGGCCTCGTGAGGAAGCCCGAAGTAAAGTCATGAGAGCTTATACTCAAAGTGGACAATACCATACCATTGTGGAGAGTTGTGTTCAACTAACATGGTATCACAGCCATGTCAATAGAATTCTCAAATGTCGAACAAAAGTATTGTGAATCTCGAAGACATAGTAAAAAATGACTAAGACTCCAAAAGAAAAAGAGTCGAGTCGAGTCTCGATTAAGAGGAGGTGTTTGATGAACATGGGCTTAAATTTTTGCAAATTCAATAAGATTAATTATGAACCAACTTGAAGGTTGACCCCAAGTCCGAGTATACAAATTGTGTTGGAATTTGAAAAAATCTTAATCCTTAAGTCATTCACTTTATTTCTTACTCGGAGTTGATTAGACCCAATGCTCCGTGGGGTAGGGTGGGGGACACACATTAATTTCTTCTTTATGCCTATATTAATGTGTTTACTATTTCGAAAGTTAAATCATTCATTTGATTTCATTACATCATTAGTATAGCGTCTCAACGTCCCAAATTTTGGTTGTCTTTTGAACAAAATATTTGTAACTATCTCATGTCTAAAATATAGAATTTAAATTAAATATTTAATGGCTCTGAATTGGACATCCACATGCACATATAGGCTTACACATTCCGTATATCGACATCCAATGCTCCGTATATGTACATGCACATGCACATGGACCCACTAGGCGATTATCCCATTTTCTTAAACCCTAATCCTAAATATACGCTTACACGCTCTCGTATAGTCATGCATGAAGTCCTGCATAAATATCTAATAAACAATAAAAAAATACTTGTTAGTCATACAACACAATAGTGCATCCAATTAGCCATCGAGATTCCAACAGTGAGCCCACTTACCGTTCAAGCTCAATTTGGTGCTCTTAAGCTTGCTTTAATCAAATGTTCTCGATTCAATTTCACATAGTCTAATTTCACATTCTATCCACTTATAAAATTGAGCTAAGAACCCAACTTGAATCCAATATCATTTAACTATCCCAAAATTAATTTTAAACTATGCTAGAAATATTTAATTACATAATCAATTTCACAACGGTTAAAAATTCGTTGAGGAGAGAAGTTCAGAATAGAATTTTCAATAGATTGCCAAATTCTTGTTATTTACAGATCCACACGACCCTCAGTATGCTCTTTTGGTATTACGAAATTTGGAAGGCATGTTCGAAGCGTTCGAGAATTCGTTGTCAAATAAAAGAATCTCAGTACGAAGGAAACAAGCTGGGAATGGATCTAGGATCTGTGCTCCACCATGCATCACATTGCAAATTTTAAACTTAGTCGGTTGACATGGACGTTAGCCAATTATGTGGAGGAGGATGTTATAGTCATGCTTGTCCAAGACATATTGTCTATGGCTGCATGCTCGTGACATGTCAAACTCTTTCTACTTGCTTTTATGTTGTATTACTTTCTTATTACATGTCCAGCAAAATCATGTCTACTCTTGCCAGATCTAAATGGTCCCGACCAAGTATTGTAATCGCTATTGCCTACATGTTTTCAATGCAATTTACTTTTACTCACCAGCGTTTTCTAAAATGTAAGCGAGGATACATGAGAACCTATTCGGATGATATTAACTCAAATCACAACATTTTTAAAATTTGAAAACATAAAACTAAGATATTACATAAAACAAACCCCAAAAATGGACCAAGAATTTTGGACCCTTTACATGTCAAAATCTTCCCTTTCATACCCTCCTCCATGGATCTTGCTTTATATATTTAGTTGATTTCTTGATTTCGGGGACATTTATTTTTGTTAACAAATCTCATTACGGACATGTTTAATTGTCAACTAAACCAATAATTGAATGAGTGTTTTATTCTCAAACCATTCTTTTTCATTACCCTCACTTATGATTAACATAAATGTGACTGTTTTCTAAAATATGATAAATAAATAAAAAAAACGTCGAAATATCAAACTCTGGTTTAAACCATTAATTTGGTAGACAAAGTTGGTAAAAGTTTGGTAAAAATTAAAGGTGTTTTTTTCTTTTCCATTTAATGAACTAGGGGCATAAAAATAATTTTACCTTGTTACATCGTAATTATTTGCTAGGGATCGGGAACATTATGTTTTAAAATGGGTCTATTTTCAAACGTTTAAAAGACCCATAGACACAAGACAAGCATATCTCTAAGAAGAGTGCATACACCCTTGCCAAGCTAGAAATTCCAAAATTAGCCCTCAAAATATTGAGTTTAGTTTTGTGTGTATAAAAGAGTTAAAGCAGAAATAAAGATGGGAGGAGGCCCAGTATTAAAATGTATTTTATGTATTACGTTTAGTTCGGGTCAATCTAAGGTTTTTATTCAATGAACTCGAAACCGAACCCAATCATTTCGGGTTTAGGAAAAATAATCCAACCCAATTCCTATAATTCGAGTTGGGTTGATCCGAGTTGTCGGGTTGTATATACACCTCTACCCAAGATTTGATGTTCGTATTCTTTTGGATATACACAGGCATAGCCATGTACCAACACACCAAGTTTGGCTTGAATGAGACATATATATGTCAACTATATATCCAAATTCACTCAATGTTACAATGTCTTCTGTGTATGATCTTTAAAGTTGAATGATTCTAAGTGATTTTTTAGAACTATTATATTCCAATTACCGTTCAATCATGTTTAATGTACGTTTCAGTTATGCTCTAGATTTTGTTGAGTTCTTACGCTAAATGATGGATGAAATTTAACCATCGTGAGCTTTTATTATGAATTTCATTTACTTGTACAATCGAGCAAGAGACTTTTAAGTTCACATTATGACGATTTTGAGAATTTTTTCAATGTTCTAATCATTAAGTTAGGAAGCAATAGCTGTGGTAGTCCTAGGTCCTCTTAGATACTTGGATAATTGGACTAATCTTTGTGAGCTTACATGATGAGAGAGTTCTTGTGGGATTATGAGCATTTTCAACATTACAAGACCTTTGTGTGTCTTTAGAGCTCAGAAGTTGAACTACTTTGTAGGCACATACTTGAGAATTTGTGGGGGCTTTTTGGTGGGCACCCCGTTCTACAAAATAGTTTTTGCCTTGAACTGCCACCCGTCCGGGAATTAGATACTTTGCCACTTTCAACTTGTAAAACAAGGGAGTCGAACATAAATATATCGAGACCACGTTCCAATGAAAGTGATCCCGAAGATGTGATAACTAAGAAACACTAAAAAGAAATAAAATTTAATATATATACGAATAAGGTGTACCCACCACTAGGGTTCAGGGCGAGATCAGTTTGCTTGGCTTGAAGCATACAATTTTAACAACCAAAATTTTGAAGGTAGAATAAAAGGAATTTGGATTAAATAAATATTAATATATACGAGAGAATTAAGAAAATTCAACTATCGCTGGCCATGTGGTATCAAGTTTTTGACTCCAAGAGATGACTGAATAGTAAGAAAGTTTTCAAAATGCCGTGTGCGATCCCACATCGGTTGGGGAGGAGAAAGGAACATTCTTTATAAGGGTATGAAAACCTCTTCTTAGAAGACATGTTTTAAAAACCTTGAGGGGAAACTCGAAAGAGAAAGCCCAAGGAGGACAATATCTACTGTTGGTGACCTTGGGCCGTTACATGCGAGTTCTGGCTTCAAAAGGTAATTTCCTTGAGCCCCATGGTGTCGAAAGAAGGAACAGTAGTGGACCTGACTAAGGTTAATGCAGTAATGGAATAGTCTCGTCCGACTATAGTGGTCGAGGTACGTAGCTTTCTGAGACTAGTAGGCTACTACTGTGGGTTCATATAGGATTTCTCTAGGATTATAATCGCCCTGTCCCAGTTGACATAGAAGGGATAGTCGTTTTATATGAGATTGAGCATGAAGACTGGTAACGACGCCAATGCTTATAATACCGAATGGGACTGGGAACTTCATTATACATATTGGTGCATCGGGGAAGGGACTAGAATGTGTACCAATGTAGAATGAGATGGTGATTGTCTATGCCTCCCAATAGTTGAAAGAATACGAGAATAACTACCAACTTATGACTTGGAGTTGGTGTAGTGGTCTTTGGCCTGAAGATCTAGAGGCATTACTTGCATGGAGAGAAGATATAGATCTACATACATCACAAGATCCTCAAGTGAACATGAGGTACATGAGGTGGTTGAAGTTAGCCAAGGACTACGATATGGACATTGTCTACCACCTAGGCACAACAAATGTAGCCGTCGAATGCCTAAGCAGGAAATGGCCCACGTCGACACTGACACGAAATAGGTTGAGATATAGGCTAACAAGGAGAGGGTCGAGATAGAAGTGATGGTCAGAGGAGTAGCAACAAGGACTACGATATGGACATTGTCTACCACCTAGGCACAACAAATGTAGCCGTCGAATGCCTAAGCAGGAAATGGCCCACGTCGACACTGACACGAAATAGGTTGAGATATAGGCTAACAAGGAGAGGGTCGAGATAGAAGTGATGGTCAGAGGAGTAGCAACAAGGTTGGCCCATTGGACCATACAACCGATTCTGAGGCAACAAATCATAGCAACATAGGAAGAGAATCTTGGGCGAAGTTTATGATTCGCTCACACATGAGAGTTTTCATTGATCTCATATGACAGTCTTCTCTAGAACGTAAGGTTATGTATTCCAGACGATGATAATAGGGGTGTTGTTATCAGAGCCTCACAACTTGTTGTACACGATGCATCCAAGAAGTACCAAGATGTATCAGGATCTAAAGACCTACTACTGGTCGTATGGTATGATGAGGGGCGTAGCAGAATACATGTGATGTCCCACACTGGTTGGGAGGAGAACAAACCACCATTTATAAGGGTGTGAAAACCTTCCCCTAGCAGACGCATTTTAAAGCCTTGAGGGGAAGCCCGAAAGGGAAAGCCCAAAGAGGACAATATCTGCTAGCGGTGGATCTGGGTCGTTACAATACATGAATAAGTGTTCGTTTAGTCAACAAGTTAAAACACCAATACATAATNGGTCGTTACAAATGGTATCAGAGCCAGACACCGGACGATGTGCCAACCTTCTCGCTGTTTCCCGAAGGGGGGTAGACACGAGGCAGTGTGCCAATAAGGACACTGGGCCCCAAAGGGGGGTGGATTTGGGGGTGGTCTCACATCGATTGGAGGAAGGAAAGAGTGCCAGCAAGGACGTTGGGTCCCGAAGGGGGGTGAATTGTGATGTACCACATTGATTGGGGAGGAGAACAAACCACCATTTATAAGAGTGTGGAAACCTTCCCCTAGCAGACGCGTTTTAAAGCCTTGAGGGGAAGCCCGAAAGGGAAAGCCCAAAGAGGACAATATCTGCTAGCGGTGGATCTGGGTCGTTACAATACATGAATAAGTGTTCGTTTAGTCAACAAGTTAAAACACCAATACATAATGAGGGGAAGCCCGAAAGGGAAAACCCAAAGAGGACAATATCTGCTAGCGGTGGATCTGGGTCGTTACAATACATGAATAAGTGTTCGTTTAGTCAACAAGTTAAAACACCAATACATAATGAGGGGAAGCCCGAAAGGGAAAACCCAAAGAGGACAATATCTGCTAGCGGTGGATCTGGGTCGTTACAATACATGAATAAGTGTTCGTTTAGTCAACAAGTTAAAACACCAATACATAAACCCTAAAAAATAATGTAACATCTGAGCATTTCACAACGAAAGTAGGAAGATGTGGTCATGGACTTTATCTTGGGGTTTCCAAAGGCAAGAAAATGCTTCGCGTTAATCTCGGTCATCATTGATAGGCTGACAAAATCGGCACACTTTATTTTAAGAAAGATTACCTATTTGATAGATAAGTGGACGCAATTGTACCTAGAGGAGATAATCAAGTTACACGGTGAGCCAGTATTTATAGTATCAGGCTAAGATACCCATTTCACGTTGAAATTATAGAAAAGTTTATAAAAGGCATTGGGTACTCAATGAAGATTTAGCACAACCTTTCACCTTCAAAGTGATGGAGAGACAAAGTTGTAAAGGATCCACACAAAAGCCATATCCAATTAGCTACAAAAATAATTTTCACCCATGCAAATCAAAGGACAAGCCCTTACAAGAGACGCACGTCATAGATTATGAGCCTCTAGTCCTATAAAAAGACTTGAGCAATGAAAAGCAAAGTGATAAGGATCATGGTGTTCCAATTGTTTCAACTAAATCTATTAGGCGATCCAAGGCCAAAAAGATTCAACAAGCATTCATTCTTCACTAGGCTCGGTTCAACCTCCAGTTCATTTGTTACAAGCTAACCCAATTGAGGAACGACCCTTTAGAGCTTCATAAGTGAATATTTGCACGCTTGAAGTGGAGGATGAGATCGCTATATACATATATATATATAGCACTTGATTGATAAGTTTTTTTTAGAACTTTATTTATTATTTTAATTCTATAAGTTCTTGCGGTGGGTAAAAGGGTTGGAAGTTACTTGTCAAAATGACCCTAACTTCTTTTTTACTCGACATGTCGAGGGTAGTGGAGGAGTAAATTAACAATCATGACCACTAACTTATTTTAATGAACATTTGAAAAGTGGAGTTCTTGTGTGTAGAGACTATAAATACACACAAATTAGGATGCAAGAAAGCATATTTTTTATTAATAAAATTGAATTCTCAAGTTGAGACTTTCATGTTTGGAAATTGAGCATCGTTTCTAAGTTTCAAGCAATTCTTATGATAGATTGCAAGCCATTCAATCAAGCCAAGTTCGATCATGAAACAACTCAATTTAGAACAAGGTTTCAAATCTTACTTCTAAATCTTTGATTTTAAAATGTAATCTAGTTCTAGCATTTTTTGTTGGTTTATCCAAATTTTGTATCTGAATCGTGAAGAAACAGCTGCCGAAATGGATTTGCTAGACCCACGAGTAATGGTGTGAGTCTTTTCATGGATTTGTAAGTTACTCCGGTTGGATAATGAAAATCCCACATACGCTAATTTAGGGAATGATCATGAGTATATAATCAAATAATACTATCTCCATTGGTGTGAGACCTTTTGGGAAGCCCAAAGCCAACCCATGAGACCTTATGCTCGAAGTGGACAATATCATACCATTGTGGCGAGTCGTGTTCGTCTAACAACCCCCATATGAACTTTAGATTAAGACGAGCTTATAGTATGTATGAAAATATGTTATTAAATTTTAGAACTGAAATAAGTTAATTTGATTGAAAATAAACAGTTGAACTGTTATGATGCTCGATTTTTATGATAATGATAGAATGCATTCATAATTATACAAAAGTGAAAGTATGACTAGATAACCATGTTTAGATCACTATACTATGTCCCTTATGATGATATGATCATGCATGCATGTTGATGTTGTTGTGCGGGGACTATTAGGAATTTACCAACTAAACCCTAGTCATGAACATGACTCAATAGTCGAAGTTTTATATAACATTTTATTATGTTTATTAGCGGGTAGAACTAGGATTAAGCTCTAAAATGCATGAACCTTGTGAGATAAACCCAACGAGCATCTTGTGGGTGTGGTTAGGGGGTCTCTAACCACTCCCTAATCATGATTGAGTAAGGACCAAATAGGTATATGAGTGTTGGCAATATTGAGGGTCGCAACCTCCTTTTATGATTATAATATTATGAAGCTCATTAGGGAGATGCCAACTAAAACCCTACTAGAAAATCTGAGAACATTGTCCATAAAGCTATGATGAGAACTATGGGTTGGAATTGACCTCGGAGTCGTGCCTCGAAGACCTATGAGATATTAGTCTATGAAAATGATAATAATGATATAAGGGACTAGCAGAACATCTAATCTAATTAAGATAACTTGAAACCTTAGAACCATCTAACCAAGATAACTACCTTAGAGTAGCAAGAACGAACCCTTAGAAATGAGGTCCCATACACGGGTAAGAAAGAGAACTTATGACTTTCGCATCATGACCCTAAGTCGAGCTTAGTCGGTGCTTGAGTCTCTTGAAGGGAACTTTACTAGAATTTTATTTTATGCTTTGCTCTTTCCATTGCCATACACTAAATGATATAGCACAAGTTGTAGTTAACATGATGCCATATATAAACCCTACCCAAATCACTACAAACTAACATTTACAAACAACATAAGTAAACAAGAACTTGAACCTAACTCTCGGTAACATAATGGCTATCAGTTTCATCGTCTCGGGCTTCGACGATCTAGCTAAAACACTGGACATCCTTTAACGATGATCCCGGGAGCGGTTGGACACTTAGCCAAAGGACAGTGATCGGGCTGTGATCCCCACCACTTCAAGCTATGGCCCCCATTCTGCAACACAATGAAAAGCAGCACGCCCATGAACGCTGTCCCTGCGTCGAGCGCGGCCGAGAGGATGTAGTTGTACTTCTGCCACCATCGCTTATGGTATCGGAAGACGAAGTAGTTGAAGATGGTACCAGTGATGAGCCAGCTAGCTATGTTTGTAGGAGTTGCTGGTGGCATCCCTGCAAAGCCATAGGATATAACTGGTATGTTTATCAGTGCAATCCATTTCTTTTCAGGGAAAGCTTTACTCAATGCCCAAATAGGAACCGGAAGAACAGCTCCGATCAGGAATAGCCACACCAAGTTTCGATACAACCCGCCCGGTCCAAACAATCGCCTTGGTCCTATTAGTCCCCAGATAACAGATGCATCAAACGTCACTCGGTATTTCGGACACGTCCATGGGCTATCAGGTTGGAGAGCCTCAGTATCACAGATGTTCTCAATATTGTCTAACATCCACCAAGCAACGGCGAGGTTAATGGTCCCGGCAACGAGTGTCCCGACTAACTGAGAAAACACGAATCAGTCAAGATCATAAAACTCTCAAAAGAAACATTGAAGTTTGCTAAAAGATCACCTGGGCAGTGTACATGCATCTTGGGGGGATTTTCATGTAATGGCCAAGTTTAAGATCAGATAAGAAAGAAAGAGCATGAACGGTACTGATTCTTCCATAGATCTTGAAAAGAAGATTTGCTATTGGTTTTCCAGGGAGAATATAACCAATGATGAGCTGTGCTACGATATCATATCCAGGTTGCTGCATAACATTCCATATGGATTTATAAGTCGTTTGTTTTAGAATGTAAACAAAGTCGAGTGTGTGCTACTACTACTAATTCCCGTTCGATTACCTGGTTGGTTGTGGCTTGAATGACCCCGATTGGGAGGGTGACAATCCAAGCCATAGCGAAGGCGAATAGCATACCCCACCACGGCAGCTGCACGACGTCCTTCCACACAATCGACATCAGAAGAGATATCACAGTGCTACCAAATAATAGGATCAAGAACCACCATTCTGGCACTTGTTTGTAGTATTGCATCAGCTTGGCATGGATGTCCAGTCTTGCATTCTTCATTGCTGCCCTGCTCTGCTTCCATATGTCCCTAAAAACATTGAAAGTGCAGAATCTTAAACTTGGTTTATAACTATAGTGATATATGTATTCGATCTCTAGTCTCTAAACTTAATCGACTTAATGTGTGAACAAACATGGGTTGATTGCATACCGGCCGTGAAACAATGCGACATGTGTAAGAGTAGCAGTAAACCTGGCAAAGCCAGATCCAATGGAGAGGGCAAACAAGGGGCTAAGATAGAGCTTCCCGTAGTTATTATAAGCAGCAACATTGAGCTCAAAATCGGGAGTCAAAACCTTGGTAGTATCATATTTCTGGCCTGTTCTGGTGAAGAGCTTATTAGAGAAAATGGGGAATTTGCGAGCATCGAAGGTGTTGAACTTCCAGTAGCAAACAGGGAGGATGATATAAATGAACATAACAAACCCAACACCCACGTTTAGAATTGAGGACCATGGCGACACCAGTGGGCTTCCATGGTAGGCCGAAATCCCAGCCCAATCAAAGCTGAAAGCACCGAGCCCAAGTCCACTTTGGCTCGACCCAATTTGCTGAGCCGTGATGCTGCGAGGCCAAACCCAACAAACCCACGAGAAGAATGATAAGATTTGTAACAAGTAACCTGGAAAAGCGTAGTACACAAAGCTTGCTCCCATCAAGATTAGGAAGAATTTCATCCTTGTCATCCCTTTTGATCTGTCCTCCGTCTCATGAAGGGCTCTAAAACAGGACAAAGAAAACAGAGCAAGGCAAAGAAAACAGAGCATGTCAGAGTTAAAAGCTGCTAAGCCTCTCAGCTCCAAATCTGGAAAAGGGATTAAGAAACCGTACCTGAACAGAGAAACCTGTGCCAGATTTGCAGGCCACCACATTTCAACAGGATCTACCAGGTACCTTCTCAGCATTCCAGCCCATCCATATCCCAAAACCTGAAGAACAGCCAAAGAGAAAAAAAAATTCAAAACAGGGGAATGTAAGAAAAGGGTCTAGATCTTATCAATCGGGATGTTTTAGAAAATGGGTGTTCATTATTTTTGACTTAAATCGATATTCAAAAGACAAAACTTTGGAATTGGCCCTTTTTCGTTCATAAAGATGCAAACCTGGGTAGTTAAGACGATGAGAAGGGCTAAGAAGAAATTCAAGCCCTGTTTATAATAAGCTTTCATGACAGTAATGGCGCCGATGGAATAGGCGTCGCCGCCGCCATAGGAGATGCCACAGTTAGCAAAAATGGTGATAATAACATGCTCCTTCATATTGAAAGGGCTAGGATTGAGACTAAACTTCCATCGAAAGAAATGGAAGTCCCTGTTTGGGAGAGTGGAGGCCATGAAGCGGCCAATTGGGAGAACAGCGATCTGCATAAGAATGGCGGAGATGGCGAGTGGCTGAGAACGGTAAGTGAAGAAAGTGTTGAGGAAAATGAGAAGGCAACAAGAAACGAGACCAAGAACCCATGATCGAAAAGTCATCACAGGAAGAGTCGGGTCGTCAGTTTCTGGCACCACCAGAGCCACCTCCTCCACCGAGCACCGTTCCTCAGAAGGCAGTTCGCCGCCGCCATTGGACATATCAGCGGCGGCGGAGGAATCTGGGTGGGGCAGGGTTTTCGAGGAGATTGAGAAGGCGTTGTTGGGGAAAACAGAGAGAAAGGGAATTGAAGGAAGAAGAAGAAGACGACTAGAAAGTCAAAGGGCTGATTCAGAAATGTCAGCGATACGTTCAATATTTATAGTTACTTTTTAATTTTTTTTTTTTCATTTTAGATTTTTATTTTAATTGATATTTATGGATTTTTACTATGCGATTATGTTCGAACAATAATCTATAAATAGAGATTATTAAGTGAGAAAAACAAACACAAAGTGTTCGGAGATCGTGAATACTTTAAAAAGTGTTAGGACCCTTGAAACTTTAAAACTTTTATTAGGTTACTATTTAAACAGAAACATTAGTAAAATAATAATTTTAAAAAATTTAACGGTTTAATCTTACTTTTAAAAATTTATGGGTATTTTTTAAATGTGATATTTTCTATAAAAAAAAAATTTAATTTTTTTTTAAAAAAATTAATGGTATTTATTAGTCTTTTTTTAGTTAAATTTTTTTATAATATACTATAACTACATAGGTATGAATATTCTGGAGGGCATTTAACTTTTCAACCATCTAAATTTAAAATATATGTTTAAAATAATTGAACGACCAAAATTTACTGATTTAGGCATGTGATAATAAATATATTCACTAAGCTAATATTACAATATTAAACTAAAATAATTATATAGATTAAGTCAAATTTGAATGATTCTAATCATAATACCTAAACTATATAAAATTGCAAAAAAAAAAAAAAAAAAAAAAAAAAAAAAA
>NW_019268567.1:344881-368646 GCF_002738365.1 Cucurbita moschata
AAAATTGAAAAAAAAAAAAAAAAAAAAAAAAAAAACTCAACACTTAGCAAAGAAAACAGAAATGTTATTTTTACCGAAGTCTATTTTATAAATGTAGCATACACAATTTTATATAACCTCCTCACATTAAAACTTTTGACGTTCTATGTGAGGCGTTTCAAGAGTTATCATCTTCATATTATAACTGTAATAACTTAGTGTAATATCCGAAGAAAGAGAAATAGAAATAGAAATAGAAATAAAAAAAGAAAAAGAAAAGAAAAAGTCGAGAGAGGAGCAAATAGGTAAGTTTGCCCCTCCAACCACTAAAGCCGTCCAAATGAAACCCAAGAGTCGTGCAAAAGAAAAATAGTGAGAGAAAGGTGTGAGAGGGAACCTAGAGAGAGGAGGAAGAATGAACGGCCGGAAAACTCACCTAAAACTACCATCGGAGTCTACTCCGATCAAGATCATGATGCAAGGAGCCTTTCTTGGAAGGGAAAAGAGAATGTGGGTGGCCGGAGTCCCATTTTCCATCAAGGAATCAGGAAAACCCGCGAGGTAAGATCTTGAACGTTTTCCCAGATCTATGGTTTTCCTTTGTGAATCAAGATCTAAAATTTTGATCTATTCATTTAGGAACAACTTTCTACAGGATCTTTGAAGAAATTTGACTGAAACCTCAATTTGAAGGCAGAAATCCGAGAATCGTCCGAGAACGGTGAGCGAACTTCCGACGCTCTTAACTCGTCCGGTAGTCAAGAAAAAAATTACAAAAAAAATACTAAGACGTAGCCCGTAACACGATCTAGAACTTTGCCAAAGAAATCAAATCGATCCGATTTACGGATCGAAAGATATAAAAATTGGAAAAGGGGACTGTGTTATGGATTGCAGAGGACAGAGAAGAAAAAGAAAAAAAAAAAAAAAAAAAAAAAAAAAAAAAAAAAAANNNAAAAAAAAAAAAAAAAAAAAAAAAAAAAAAAAAAAAAAAAAAAAAAAAAAAAAAAAGAGGTCGGCCGGCGAGCGGCGGTGGGCAGCGTGACAGGCGCTAGACACGCGTCCACTGTCGGCTGGAGCAACGCAGCTCCAGCGAGGCGACGACACGTGTCGCCTGCAAAGCCGAGCCGAATCGCACCGGACCGGACCGGCCTACCCGCGACTATGCAGGGGCTGTCGCACGTGCGGCCTGCAACTGGCGCGTGAGCGCGCGTGAAACAGCCGTTTTGGCCTGTTTGCCCGATTTTTGTCCCGTTTCCAGTTCTAATACTGTTTTTACGTGAATAGGGACCTAATATAAAGAAATCAGTATTTTTGGATACCTCACGGGCAAAGAAACGCTAGCAAAAAGGCACACGTCAACTAGGTAAGTCACCACCCGATATTTAGGAAGAAATATTTGTAGGATTCGCTTGGATTGCATGCATGCTAGTAATTTTGTTTGAGATGAGCTCTCCATGTAAAATAGTAGCCAGATTGATTGCTATGAGTGTATTGGGTGATTTATCTGAGTGTTGCTTGTATGCTTTAAGCTTCCGTCGTATGTATGCATGCGTTTAATTTATGTTGGAATTGTGTATTCCGTGTTCTGGGTGCTTGATGGATGAATTTGCCCCATTGAGCGCGAACTTCGTGCTCTAGGTGTTTGATGGAGGTCATCGCCCCGTTGAGCCGGTATGCCTAGTTTGCATAAATTATATATTATGATGTTAGAAGACGGTTGCATGCACACTCTGTTAATTGCTAGGGCCCATTTCTATGATAAGCTTACGGGATTACTGTTAGGAGCCATATATCGCTCTAGCCAGACTTTACTTTCCCCTAGGAACTTAGTTGTTTCCCACGGCAACAAGGTACCTCAGTGTTCATAGATTGCTAGTGTGAGAATGGTATCTATAGCTTCGTGGGAGGACCAAGGGTCCCTGATCAGTCCTTACTGCTCTTAGCCATTTCGCATGTGAAATGTGTCCCCACGTCGTACAGCCCATTAGCTACATGGGAACGGGTTGGGTTGCGCGCCCCATAGGGGGGACTATATGGGCGTAGGGGTATTCAGCACGCCCCTAGGTTAGATACCATGTAGTCCTAGATAGCCATGTAGAGGTAGCACCTCATAGAGAGTGTAACGACCCGAAATTTTCTACTTAATTTAAGGTCGCTACTGTATACATACCATAAACATTGAATGCATAAAACTTCATTAAAATTTCATAAAACATAACCTTTATCTTAAAACACAGCCATGGACTTGCATGTTTCGAAAACACCTTTAAAACGACACAACAAAAGACTAAATAAAATTAATAAGAGTTTAAGTTAAAAACATCCTAGTCTAGCCTAAGTCTAAGAAAATAAACACCACTACCCTATGCATGTGTCATGGTCTCGAGTTGCGATGCCGTCGTCAGCCGTATAGGAATGTCTTGCCTTAACCTGAAAAATGTAGTAGCACATGGCTTGAGTATTTAAAGAAATACTCAGTAAGTGACTCCACTATTGGGGTTAAATGCAACAATCACATGCAATGAAATGATGGGACCTATGTTTCGTTTCGTTTTTCCTACGGTGCTGTCCTAACGGGTAATCGTGGACGTGTACCATATACTCTACACACATCCCATATGTGCGAGTATGGGCTCACCAGCTAGTTCGCACACCGCTGGGCCACTTTTCTTATCCGATGGGCATACTCTGGGAGCCCCTTATGCCGAGACCCGTTAAAACTAGTAACCGTCACAGCAGCGCTATGCAAAGCATAACGATTGTTGTCTTGCCATTGGATGTACGCGTCCGTACCCTCATGATGAGATAAGGGTATCCCCCCAGATGCATGAACACACATAATGCATGAGGTCCCCCCTACTTCTACATTTTCATTATCCTTTCATACAACCCCGCTAGTATTATGTACATATCATATCATTTTTCATATCGTTTCAGATATCGTTCATCATTCATATCATATCATTTCTCATTCTTCAGTTCTCAAATCATACATAATTCTAACGGGGTTATATTTCATGTCATTTATCGTAATTTCATGTCATTCATATCCTGCTGTATACACACAATTTAAGAGACCTAACATAACGTTCTATGTTTTTAACATAACATTTCATCATATACACATCATACCATGACATATTACATCATAATGTATCATATCATAAACAAGTCATAACATAAACACTTCGTAGTCGTACCGTTTTCTAACTTATCGTAGCCTTAATGTTCTTATATCTATCACAGACATATCATTACGTGAACGTACCTTAGTCATATCATCACAAGAACGTAACCTATCACTATCGTTTTATCAATCCTAACGCTATCGTTCTATCAATCTATCACAAACCTATCCCTTTCTATCCGTAACCTAATTGTATTCTTCCATCAATCTTTCTTATCCATATCACTTTGGTATGTAACCGAACCTTAACGTTTCATGAACGTATTTTACTCCTATCTTTACATTTCGTTTTGTGCATCCTTCTCGTATCCTATCTCAAACATATCCATGAACACATCGTACCGTAATTATTAACATACAATTCACATATTATAACATATACATAACATATAAGAAACATATCGATCCACAAGAAATTCACACATATCAATATATATAACACGTGTAGAACCACGGGACATGTGTCAATAGCAAATATAATCATGTCGATAGTAAGGTCACTTAGCTGGCTAGCTTAAATCGTTGTCACAAATATATCTTTAATGAAAGTTCGATTCCGTCCTTTTAAATCCGAGTCAACTTATATGAGCCCATGACATTAGTTTCAGGTTTGAACTTTACAACATTATTTTCTCTAATTTACATTGGTCCATCGTTAAAAGTCTGAAATGTTATATATCTATAATTATATTTTTATTAAAAATCTTATTTTTCATGGTTACTCTCATATAAGAAAGTAGATACATCTATTTCAAG
Organism: Cucurbita moschata; assembly: GCF_002738365.1. NCBI lineage: Eukaryota > Viridiplantae > Streptophyta > Magnoliopsida > Cucurbitales > Cucurbitaceae > Cucurbita > Cucurbita moschata. The sequence continues at coordinate 348,807 of NW_019268567.1, forward strand.
TTATTTTGAGCTTTACTACTCCCTGTATTTACCTTTCCCTCGTTTGTGGTTTTTAATTCCCTAATCTTATTTTTTTATATGTTGTCTTTTAATTCTGTTCTCATGCATTCCAAATTTATAGTGGATCTCTTTTTCCAAATCTTTCCTTATATCAGTGTTTCCTATGAGAAGTTTTCTTGGTCATTCTATCTTTAATCTATTCATTTCGTTACTGATAAAAATTTAATCTAATATTATTGATCTGACCTGATTTACTAGAATGTATAAATGATTGATCTAGTTTCTAACTCAAAGCTAGACCACTATAATAATTTAATGAATATCTAACTATAATTGTTGTGATTTCTAAAAAAAAATAGGATAAAAGAGAATGAAGATTTAATATATACCTTATTGATTAGATCTATCTTCAAGTAAATCTTCGGTCAATCTCAACTGGGTGGAGACCATTCTCATTTCTTTTTTTCTAAGTAAATCTAACAATTATTGTTTTTCTTTTTCTTTTTGCAGCAACAGTTACTTTCTAGCATAAGGATGGATTGAGGAGAAGGCCATTCTCATTTCTTTTTTCTCAAGGAAATCTGACAATTATTGTTTTTCTTTTTCTTTTTGTAGCAACTTTACTTTCTAGCATAAGGATGGGTTAAGGAGAGATAATTATGGGAAGGGATGAGAAGTTAGTGAAGAAAAGTGGGGAATTTTTTTTTTTAAATTTAAATTTTAATTAATTAATTAATTTTTTTTGATTACGATGAAGGTTTGCATGGTTGGAATACTTCAAAAAGTCTTGCAAGCTAGGGTTGAGTTCTTAGTTTCTATTTATTGCTTCTGTTTTAATTCATAATAAAAATCAAAACGGTTCCCAATGCTTCCGCTACGTGGATGAAGAATTCATTCCTTCACCCAATCAATCTAAGATTTCGGATTTATTCAAAAGATTTTTCCAACCCGACTTAATCCATACAAATATAGTTAATACAAAATTCTCAATATTTCAGATTTGAGGAATATGTGTAATAGACCTAAATTTTTCGTTTTCATATACAAAATTCGTTAATACATGTAAATCTGTATTTGCTTCTAGGATCCGCATTAAAAATAGTTACGATATAATAAAACATATCACTTATATATATATGAAAGGTAAAACTTAGTCTAAATGAGAAACCTTCATTCATACCTAAATTAAAGCCTAAATTAACCCACCAAACCTAGTTTGGCAGCCATCTAATGGTTGGTTTGCACGAATATATATATATATATATATATATATATATATATCATGATATCTATAAAAGATAATAAGATAATAAGAGTTGGTTTACACCATATAGATTTTTAAATGATTGGAAGAGTTGATAAAAATTCGAAAACTTCCAATACTATCTAAGTTTAGGATTTAATTCAGTAAAATTAAAAATTTAAAGTACAAATTTATAAACTTGACTGTTCATTGAATCTTTATTTTTCAAATTTCTATTTATTGATACTCACCAAAATTCACTCAAGATTGTGGCGTGACCAAGATGACTTTTAATGATAATTATTTTGATTTATATAAAATGGCGCTCTAGGCTAAAGTGTTTGAGGGTCATCTAGAATGTCTAAGATTATGAGACATGTCTCATCTTCTCTAAGCCAAGTGGAATAACATATTGGGTATAGAGTATGTCCTAGGACACATGTCTCACTAGCTTTAGTGCAAGTGGAAGATTGTTGGGATTTATGCCCTAAAGCCTCTAATTGTAATTAATTATTTAGTTTTTTAACAACAATTTTTTTATAATTTTTATTATTTTATTTTTAATTTAATTGTTATCTATAGTATAACAATTCAAAGTTATTAATATAATCTTGAACATTATGTGGTTAACATACGGATCATATTCAAGTAATAACCTAAAGAGTCTATAGTATATGGATAAGGTTGGGTGTCTTATCCTAGTAACACTATTCATACGACCCACGACCCACGACCCACTTCGTAATCGTTACAAATGATTTGATCCAAAGAACATGTAAATGGAGGTATCCTATACAATAAGTTTGTATAAGATTAGACCAAGAAATATTTAATATCTGTTTATAAATCTGTTAATTGAGAAGATTAATATTTCACATGATGATCCGACTCTTAATCCTGAGTAAGTTATGAACTCTTACCTGTGAGGGCTTGTCCTTTAATTTACATGGCTTTAATTTACATGGGTGAGAATAATTCTTTAGCCGATTCAATATGCCTGCCATTTTGGGGACTTGACCAAATAGTGAGTTGGTAACATAATATCATAAGATGGAATTCACTCTCTTCCATATAAGGAGAGTAGATGAATTGTTCTCCCCCGAGAAGTACTTGGTTTATGATTGGATCGTAAACAAATTGTTCGTTAGAGAATTAGTGGTACTTAAGTGAAAGATGTAATTACAGGAGTAAAACAGACTTTTCACCCAGTTGTAATTATGAATAACTCGTGAATGATCGATTTGCTTGTAATCTCTCTCTAGGGCTCAAGTTGTTCTTGCAAACTAAGTTGGTTGTTGCAAACTAACCCCTTCATTCTACAACCTTTAGCGCTTACCTAATATCTTAAACCATAAGCTTCAACTATAATCTAGACAAGATCAAAAGTGTAGCTGGTACCTTTTAGCCAATCCACGGTGGTTCTTTTCTTCAACTCACTTAACCCCACAGCAGTTTTTTCTGAAAGAATTGATGGTGAATGAACTTAGAAGAAGTTTCTTTCTGCAGCTGCTGATCGTTGGCACCATGTACAAGGCTTGAAGAGCCAATGGGAGTACAAGATTCTATATATTTCACTATATTTATACAGTTGATGAAAAGCTATCAAACGCAAAAAGAAAACGTGTAAAGTGGACATCTACAATAATGTTCAGAGATTTCTACACAATGTACAACAATCAAGATTTGCAGCTCGAATCATGTTTATACGTATAATACATTGTACCGTTTCCGATCTTAGACGCTCGGAGTAAATCTTTCTCTTAAGATTCTCAGAGTTGAAGTGAACAACACATATTTCATGGTTTTTCCTGTCACTAGCCCAGATAAAACCAAAGAAAAGTACAACGGAAATGGTTAGTCCAGTCAGGGATATTAGATAAAATGGTCGATCAAGAGTTCTAAGACCAAAATACCTGAGTTGAATCTGTCGAAAGAGAATCCGAACCGGAATCTGTAGCTACCTCAGAGATTCTAGCCTCCGATTTCTCGTTCGAATAACTATCAATCAGATAAATTGGCAAAGGTTAGGAGACAACTAGCTCACAGGAAAGTATGTTGCTCCACACCATTTCACTTGCATTATGCTCACTCCTAAATAGATGTATTAAAACATAACATTAAATGACTAACTCAATGATATTACTACATGCTTACGTGGAGAGTATGGTCACCCAGATCAGCTCCACACAATCAACCCAGAGGAGTCTTTGTTCTACAGGAACAACACCGTATGTGATAAGATGAGCAAATGGCCAAAGTTTCCAACCCGCCTGGATAAAACAAAAATCCAAAATTAAACTCAGAGAATAAAAGAACGTCCATTCAAACCAACATCAAATTCAATTGAAAAGCACTGATAGTCTTCAAACTTCTGGTAATGAGATTTTCATAGTTGCTATGGTGTGAATAAAAGTTAGATTCAAACTCTCGTGATATTGCTTGTTTCTTCGTATGTATGAAAAACTGAATTCACAATTAAATCAAGGGTCAACCATAGGGGAAAGGTGACCAAAAAACTAGTGTGCGTATGTTAAACTTACTACATACGAAAGAACCAAGAACGAGAAAGTTCAGAAGACGAAAAATGTATGACGAGAAATGAATCATATTGATAAGGGATAGTCTAAACCAGAAAATGACTTCCCAACAATAGTTAGAACAAGAAACAGGAACCCAATGGGATGTCTTATTTCAACTAACTCATAGAAGTGTGAAGATTCAAGAAAAGAATAGAATCTCTTACGGTAAGCATAGGCCAAAATGTCGCCCTTAGTTCATTAAATATAGAAACTGGGGACTCGAGCCGTAGGAATCCTAATACCACAAAATAAATGCTGTTCCAAACTGCTGACCATGCCGTTTGATCGAATGCTACTTTAGCAGGAACTACCCACCAATCTTGAAAAGGAAAAAGGCCCTGGAAAACACAACACAGATGATTTCTTCTTAAACGGGAAGTAATGAGACTGAAACTTTTCTACAACTCAAACAAATTGAGGTTCATGTTAAGGTAAGGAAACATCTTGAAATCAAAACACAAGGAATAAAATTCAGAAGGCATACATACCTCACAAAAATGATAGTAGTAGTGGGAAAGGGAACCATGAAGAGAAAAGCCAACAAGGCCTGATCTGAACATGCGTGTACGATCAAATTCGAATAGAGGTTTTCCTTCGACACACTATGAGAAGAAACTTAAAAATGAGAAAAATCATTTACATGGGCATACAAAGAGAATATTTTATGGGATGCAAAAATTTGATGGTATGAATGAGTTTACCTGCGCAATCCAATCTCCAAGAGAGTACACCACTCCACTAATCACCATTTTAGCGAGAACTGGGTGTGTCTTAAGAGCTTCCTCATAAGCACTCCAGTTGTGTTGAGGGGCATATCTCAGTATTTCAAAAAGTGTCCATCCCTAGAGGTTGGAAGGAAAAATAATTAAAATGGTGTATAGAGATGACATGTTTGAAGCGCGAGTTACTCTAAGATTACACATCAACGCACTTATTTAGACCATTGTCCAAGTGCTGAACATCTTGAGTGACTAAAAACACTCGGATTGTGTTCTTAACCTCTTCACGAATAGCTCGAATTACTGGGGTTTGGGGAATTATTAGGATCACTATTGTATAGCAATGACCATGACATGCGGGAGCTTAATCTTTAAGGATTTTGAGATATAGAACGTGTTAGAGAGTGCTTGCGAGTGCTTTTGGGTGCTTCCTGGTGATTGATCCAAAAAAAAAATGTGACTCTACAACTTCTTTTCTACAGCAATTTAAGTTGCATTTCTTCTTCCCAAATCATGAAACTCATTACAGCTTTTCCATTTTTTTGTGGAAGCAGAAAAGGTTCAACTTATTCCTGGCTTTCAGTAAAGCAAACTTAGTATAGATATCATATAACCACCACATAACTTTCCGTTCTCAAAATGCAAATAAATGAACTCCTGAGTAGTTGTTGTTAGGAATCACGATTCTTCACAATTATATGATATTGTCCACTTTGAGCATAAACTCTCGTGGCTTTACTTTTGGTTTCCTCAAAAAGCCTCATACCAATGGAGATAGTATTCTTTGCTTATAAACTCGTGATCTTCCTCTTAATTAGCCAATGTGAGACTATCCCACCAACAATCCTCTTCTAAAACAAAGCATACCATAGAGCCTTCCTTGAGGTCAATGTAGCCCTCGAACAACCTCCCCTTAATCGAGGCTCGACTCGTTTCTCTAGAGCCCTCGAAGGTACACCCTTTGTTTGACACATGAGTCACATTTTAACTACACCTTCTTTGTTCAATATCATATTAGAAATCACGACTCTCCATAATAGTACGATATCGTCCACTTTGAGCATAATCTCTCCGCTGAACTAATACAGATAGCATAGTTTATGTCTTTTATTTATCAATCTGAGAGTGACAGTATATTCAAGTTAGCGATTACCTTCTTTAAAGCAGTTCCCCAACTATTCAATTTGAACCCCAACATTCTATCCCAAGTAAACACAGAAAACAATTGAATTGAAGCAATTGAAAAGTATGACTCACATGCCAATAATCTTGATCGATGGTGAGCAACTTCGTGATAGCATAAGAGCCCGCCGCAAGAACAATGGTCGCATTTATAATCCGATCAATTATGACCTTCTCATTTTCCCCGCTCTCTGTTACACCGCCATCTCCAACAGCACCAGAAGAAGAAAACCCCTGAATTTCACCAGCGCCTCCCAACGAGAGCTCGCCGAATCCACCTACCGCACTCCCCATCTCTCCCTCCACGCTCTCCCTCTCCACCCGGCTCACCGCCACTCCTTCTTGCTGGTCGGTGAAATCAGCGCTCTGCACCGGGATAACATCGAGCTCTTCCACCGCCGAGTTCAACGCCCAACTCAACTTCCGCCCATTTCTTGAGAAAATCGAACGCTGCGGAAGCTTCGACGCGTTGAAATTGGAAGCGGCGCGTGGACAGGCTCGCTTTTCTGTAATGAAGGAAGTGAACCTCTGAGGAGCTATGGCGTGGACGGAAGCCATGGCCGCGTGGGAATGAAATCACGACTCGGGGAGGAACAGAGTTGCCAGACGATGTTACTCCGAGTTGTAACGAATAAGAGGAAGGAGACTATATAACGTGGTTGTTTGGGTGCTGATCTGGTGTATAGTGATTTAATGCGTCATCGAATTTGAATTGCCGTGTGATTGTCAATGGACGTTGATGATGGGAGGTGTAGAATTAGTAGCTGACCAGATGTACGATAATAGTAAAGTAGGGAATCATTTTCTAGAAGAATCCCGACGGCCAATTACCGTACACATACATGAGTGGATAATATTGATCCGATAAAAAAAAAAGTTTTATCATAAAATAAATAAATAAAACAAATCAATAACTAAATAGAAATCAAGTGAGTTTGAGCAGAAATTAGGGGCTGAAAATGTAAGCCCACAAGTTCATCCATAAGTGGGCCCACTTAAGCCCAAAACTAAGGGCCCACGACATGGTCACGATAGCTCAAGATGAATACGACATGTAGTCCTAATATCTGCACCTTGTATGAAATTAATATCATTCTTTAAATCCATATAAACCATTTAATTTCTTTTTCTTTTTCATTCCAAATTTGGAAATTAAAATTCTAAGCACCGAGGGATTCCACGTGTTCGTTGTGTTTCTTCTTTTGATTTTTTTTTTTTTTTTTTTTTAATTTTGCAATTTTCTCTCTTAGTGATGGGTGTGTGGAAACTCCACTTCTTGAATTACGCCCATAATCGGATTTCATTTTTTTTCTTTTTTTGGTTTAAAAATAAAAAAAATACAATTGTTTCTATAATATTTTACAGTATTATTTTTTACTTTTTATTTACCGGTTTCAAAAGTTATCATTGGAGAAGAGATTCAATAATTTTTTTTAACTGAAATTAGAATCTGAAATTATGTGGCACCAATTTATGATGGAAATTTGGATTGTCATGTCTTTGTCCCTTCTGAATCTTAATTTTTGTATGAAATTTTTTTTAATATATTTTTTTTAATTATAGTTTTGAAATGTAACTCACCATTATGATTATTATACTATTTGAAGACTATTAGAGAGTCGACAACTAATCTTTAATAATGAACTTTCTAGATTGACAGAATCCGTATATGTACTATCAATTAGAACGATTATAAAGTTGCATCTCACCCATATATGGGTGCGCATGAGATTTGAAGTGACGGTAGAAAATAGTAAAGAGCTAGCTATTTAGATTATCCAAATTGAGACAAACATGATGATAGAAGTAAGTTCATATGAGCTGGATTACTTGAACTCAATGATTGGGATAAGCTAACTCAATACTTGAACTCAAATGAGCATATTGAAATAATCTCAAATGAACCCGATTATATGAAACTAAATGAAATTTCTGTGTTTACAATAAGCTCATACGAGTTGATATAACTAAACAAGAGATAAAGACTCCTATAATACAATTGAATTGATCGAGTCTTAACCATGATAAAGGTAATGATCCATGATCTATGAAAATGATATTTTAATATATAATCTACCAAAGTTCTAAAAGCGAAGACACGTATATAGTTTCACTACATGATTTATAGACGATTGAGAACCTACTAGTGTGATACTTATTAAATATTTTTATATACACTCCGTGCTATTCTATCTTTTCATGTTCTACCTGAGTTATATGGCTTGTGAAGAGCACCAAAGTGGATAGGGTAAGAAAAGCGTGTCATTACACCGAGGAATACCAACTCTTAGGAATATCAAAAAGATGAAAGTAAATGAATTAAGTTGCAAGTAACATAATGGTACAGGTAAGATATCACAAGCAACAAAACTTTACCAACAAATACAAATGAAACGAATCAATTGCTAGATCTGGTTTTGATAAGAACAAAAGAATCAATTCTCGTTCGGTAGGATAAGGCGATCTCCACCTTCCACGAGTTTCACAGATCGAATTATGTCTCCCGTTTTAATCTGAGGAAGGATGTCTCGTCCAACGGTTGTGTATCTACCAGACACAAGAGAGTATAAAGATTAATGAAACTTCAAAGGTTGAAGAGAAGAGAGAAGGTTCAGTGGTAAAATTATTTATTACCCAAAAACTGAAAACTGCCCTTCATCAAAGGATAGTCCTCCCAAGCCAGACTGAAATATGAATTGCATAACCAGATAGCAAACTCATGAGCAGTTTCAACCAGGAACTGCTTCCAAAAATATGTAAACAAAATAATGTACCAAACTTACATTTCTTTTATCATACAGATAGAAGAAGAATTGATATGGTGAAGAATATTCCTCTGAATCTTCATTATGTGCCATGGCAACTGCCCCATACACAGACAGAGGTAAGACCGGCAATTCTCCATCCTTCCATGTCAGGGGAAAAATAATATAAGAAAAACGAAACGGAAAAGTTCTTAAATAAATTATAAGTCGATAATGAGAACAGGATTAAACCTGCACACTAAGGGTTGTTTTGTATAAGGGTTCGAATTGTCCTGACGGCTTTATTTCCAAGGGAATGCTATAGCCTTTGTTGTTATCAAGACTATTTTCAGAAAGAACAGCTTGACTTGTACAGCTGAGTTTTGTTCCATTATAAGCTCCATCAATTACCTGCAATTCAGCGAAAAACATGGAAGATATACTGAATTCCCATGCACGATCAGTATTTTTTCAAGTTAGCCGTACAGTTTTCTTTATTTAAACTTGTTATGTTACTCGTGTCATATGTGAAGTGTTGAGGATTGTTGGGAGGGAGTCCCAATTGGCTAATATTAGGGAATGATCATGAGTTTATAAGTAAGGAAATACATATTCATTGGTATAAGATGTTTTGGGAAAGCCTAAAGCAAAACCATGAGAGCATATGCTCAAAGTGAACAATATAATACCATTGTGGAGATCCGTGATTCCTTACATGACATCGGTGTCGTACCTTAAACTTAGACATGTCAATAGAATTCTCAAATGTCAAACAAAGAATTGTGAGCCTCGAAGGTGTAGTCAAAAGTGACTAGAGTGTCGAACAAAGGGCGTACTTTGTTCGAGAGCTCTAGAGAAAGAGTCGTGGCTCGATTAAGAGGAGGCTGTTTGATGGCTCTATAGGCCTCAGGAGAGACTCTATAATGTACTTTGTTCGAGGGGAGGATTGTTGAGGATTGTTGGATTGTTGAGGATTGTTGGGAGGGAGTCCCACCGTGGCTAATATTAGAGAATGATCATGGGTTTATAAGTAAGGAAAGCCAGGAGAGCTTCACTAATATTAGAGAATGATCATGGGTTTATAAGTAAGGAAAGCCATGAGAGCTTCACTAATATTAGAGAATGATCATGGGTTTATAAGTAAGGAAAGCCATGAGAGCTTATGCTCAAAGTGTACAATATCATACCATCCTGGAGATCCGTGATTCATGTTATTCCCAAGATGAAGTACCTAACTCATAAATGAAAATTAAAAAGCAGTGTAAAGACGTCCTTCAATTAAGCTTAAGTGGGGCTGACACTCAACTACCTTACCAGTTTTGCAAAATTCCCAGCTGTCAATGGTGCTGAAAATCCATCCACTACAACCTGGAAACGAGGGTAATAATATCAGTATCACTTGATCCTACTATTGTCTTTATGTAAAAGATCGATGATCACAAGTCAAGGCCAACGAGTTCGAGTCAGAGAGAAAATATATATTGTGAATTAAATACAAATTTTTTCTGAGAATTACCAATGACGACGTCCAAAGTAATCAAGGTTCAACAAACCTGAATTGTAGCTGTATTGCTAGATTCACCACCTGCTTGTGGGGAAAAAGCTGAACCATCTCCTTTCTCAATGGTAAATTCAACAGTTCCTCTCCCTGTCAACCTACAAATCACTATGAGACATTGATACTTGACTCTCAAAACTATGGAGAACGTTCAATACATTTCCATAATAAATTAACGGAAGTCGTCTATATAGCATATGTCACATGAAGCATAATCTCAAAGTTAATAATACACTAATCTGAGGTAACATTAGAATAAATCCATTTATCCAAAATGAAAATAGAACTCCAATAGCTAATCTCACTTATCTTTTGTAAATCTGGAGGAAAACTAACAGAAAAGTAAAAAAATACGAATATGGACCCAATCATGAATCAATGTATTATGACGTTTTCTGCATTCCAAACTATATGAGTCTTTATATCATTCTTCACGATGATAAAAATTAAAAAGTAATAACTCATGAAATAAGGAGTCACCCTAATGCGAAAGCCATTGGAGGAGTTACATGTATACATTTGTCGAACTAAGATAAATGCATATTGTATTTAATTTGAATTATATGAATAACAATATCTTAACTAGGATAGCAGAATTTTTAGGATCATAGCAATTTTAGCGTTGCCCTTGTGACACAGAATCTAACCAAGTTTGGTTTAGGGATGGATACCCATACATAAAGGCTTAGGATGAAAATCCTAGTTTAGTCTTGAATGAGTAGAATTTTGAATATTAGTTGAGTCACAACGTCCATATTCTTAGTCTCTCTTTCTCCTATCTATTTGTCATACATCACATGCATCTTCACATACTGAATAAGGAAATATGGTTGAATTGCTAAACTAAAGCACTTGAATGCATCTTGAGGATAATGACTATGATGGATGTTTCGAGCTAATTCTTAGTCCTCGCAGTCGGAGAGTGATAAGAAATGAAATATGGGTGCGAGGGCGCCATTCAAACAGGAAATGCAGTATTGATGGGAATAATTACTGACCTTGGATATTTCAAGTATTGCTCAGGCAATAAAAATGACAATCCAGGGGCCTGTGGGACAAGAATGTTAAGGAAAAATAGGATAAGAACCCTATTATACCATAAAAAGAAAAAACGTAAGCAGATAACATTGTTTCTAGGTCATACAACTCCAACTCTTCCCCATGTCAAGCTGTGGGTAGTTCTTTAAGTGGTTTAACATGCTAACCTGCAACAATTCCAACTCTGCAACAGTATCAAGTGATGATGCAAGTCCTACAGACACTTTATCTGGGTCATTATCCTTAATGCTTTGGAGGAGAGTTTGCAGTCCACCCTGAGAACCAAAGAAATGTTAAATGTTCATCTAGCTTCTGAATTACCCAATAAAATTAACCAAAACCTAATCATGAGTAGATTATGTGAAAGAGAGAAAAATGGTAAAATTCATCGATGAAAAATAAACTGGGACACAAATTTTATATGAAGTCTCGATTGCAATATTACAGTACTTCAATTCGTATTACTATTCTATCCGCCATAAAATCACCCCCACAACACTGTTTTCCGGCACAGTTAGCCAAAAGACCTATTTATCATTCCAAATTCTAATTATAAGACTTTAAGTTCTGACCTACGAAAGATTTTACTGCTAGAGAAACTACTCAAAAGAGTTAAAATCGCTATGATCAAATTTTATGAAGCATTGAAACTTCATTTTATTGTAAGTATTGTCTTCAATAACCACTAAACACAGGCAGCAGACTTTCATACTGACAAGAGGTTAATTTCTTAATATGATTTTTTTTAAAGTTTGCTGCCACGTGATGACATTGAGGATATTGTTAAAACATTTGCTGCTTTAAAAGAATAAATAAAAACTAATGATGAAATGTTCATTTTATACTGTGTGTAACTACGCATGTCTATTTCATTATCTATTCTCTTTTTTCGAAAGACAAAAGCATCATTTTGAGGTCCATTAAATATCACGTGCATCTTATATGTTTCAACCATACTTCTTAGATCAAGGGCTTGTTATAATCTTCTTCCTTAATTTCAATCAGCATTATAATGGAGATGTACAGCAGGTTTCCAAGTCAAATGGAGCGCTGCTCTTATGTACCTTGCCTTCAGTTAGAGTTGTGTATAACGATGAACCTTTTTCCTTCAACTCTGATGGTATACTTCCCAAAATCAAGTCTTTCTCATCAATTGCCAGCTGCAATAGGCAAACATAAACAAGTCAAATAAGAAGTTTAGAATGTGTTACCGCTCCAACTGATAAATAGATCTAAACGAGGAAGGAAAACACAAACAAAAATAAAAGTAAACTTAACCTCATGGTCAAGGAAAGAACGACACAATATTTTTACCAGAAATTATCTTCTGATTCAAGTTAAACTACTGTACTACATGCGATAATCTCTCAAAAAGAGAGAGTTCTTCTCATTTAATGAATAAAGAATGTACAACCCTATTTACAGGCAACAATGCAAAAAGAACAACAATTAAAAATGACTCAATAATTAATCACTGATTAGTTACTATCCTCCCTCAAACACATGCACGAAGAGTCATGAAATTGGACCACAGAGCTGAAGGAAAAAATTGGTATGAGCTTTAGTCAAAAAATCGGTAAGTTGATGATCTGTAGTAATATATGGTAGCTCTAACATCCTAATTGTAATGGCTCACTGCCCAAAATTTGGATCAAAATTCGACACACCTGATAGCCCTAACATTATCCTACATCTCCTGCGACATGGTCACGTTACTTTTCGCTTCTAAGAGTGAAGACTATTCTCATAGGCCAACACGAGTCCTTCCAGCATGGTTTTTTCACACTCACATGTATCCTAGGAAAATTCATAGGAGGTCACCCAACATAGAATTACTCCAAGCAAATTATGCTTAACCATGGAGTTCCTATAATTGAGTCACAAAAAAAAGGTGCACCTTGTTGATATAGGTAGTGACTTTCAATTCTTTTTAAGCCTTTCGTAGTCATTCTATCTTCAGGATCGCTCTCATTCGGTTGTGGCCTCGGTACATTCATGTACTCCTCCTTTACTTGGGAGTCAGTCACATGCCCACCAGCATCCGCATTGGTTCATTGACGAAACACATCTTAGAAGGTGAGGTATCGCTCTGATACCATCTATAACAACTCATGCCTAGGCTTTGGCACCTGATGGCTCCGACATCTCCAGCATCCCCAGCGACGTGGTCACGTTGCTTACTCTTCGCTTCTAAAAGTGAAGACTATCTCCACAGAACAATATGGGTCATTCCAGCATGCTTTGTCCATAAGGTAACCAGACGTGGAATGTCTATCAAGAGAATCACCAGCCCAGGCTGAATCAGAATAAGCATGGAGACAAAGAAAATCAAAGTACCCTCGATGAAACAGTAAACCAAGACCAATAGCCCTGAGAGATATCTCAATATCCTCTTAGCAGCAACTAAATGAGAATCAGAAGTAGTGTGCATATACTGAGAAAGTTTACTAACACAAAACGATATATGAGGCCTACTGAAGGTTAAGTAATGAAGGGCACCAATAGGAACTCGATCGTTTTTAGCATCCTCAGCAGAACAAAGAGCACCCCAGTAAGAAGCTGCTGCTAAAACAAGAGGAGTCGCACAAGACTCAGCACTAAGCGTGTGAAAACGCTTCAAAACATCCCTAGTAATCTTTGCTTGATGCACAACAATACCATTCTTATGAGAAATATCATCCTAGTATAAGAAATCTTAAGCCCAAGAAAGTATCTTAAAATTCCAAAATCTATCATTTCAAACTGAAGCTTCAGCTGCGAAATAAGAGCCTGAATATAACCGTAGTGCCTTTTGTGGATAGAGTAACAATAGTGCTTAATCCATAGAAGTCTCACAGCCACAATATTTGCGAGAGCAGCCGGAGAAAGTGTAGCATTGATAACCATCTCTAGAATATGATCCTTCGCAATCCAATCCTCATAAACAGGATTTGAACAAGGAATGGCAGAAAGAAAGGACGCCGATTCAGAAGTCATTGGTGATGGGATCAAAGACGATAAGGACAGTAAAAGAGCATCCGGTTTATGAATTTGATCCATCAATGAATCAATAAGCTTATGAGCCTTTCAAAATCGAGGTCATTTGAAGCTTCTACATCACAAAATTGGATGCATCCAGGCGAATTGAAACAAGATTACAGGTGTTAGAAAGAAGAAAAACCTGAGAAGAATACTCCTTGGAAGCAGAAGAATCAATCATGGGGAAAGGTAAAAGACAAATACGTGGAGAAGAAAATAAGACGCAGACTGGAGGAATTAAAAACAGCCAGCAATCAAACACTAATCAAGTAATTAAACACTGATTAGTTACATGAATGAAGAAGCAGGGTTATATGTTACCTTGAGAGCTTTCTTCACATTACCCTCCATGGTTCCATAAGGCTTCCTTTGCGGAATCCTTAGCAAATATGATATCTCTTCTAAAGAGTCCTAGAAGGAAAAACAGTGTGGCAAAACAATTAATGATCACCATAAAAAAAAATGTACATGCTAGAATCTCAGCAACAACCTGTATCGCCTTCATGCTCGTGTTTGCAGGAATTGCTCTCCTTAATGCAAGTTCTCCTGTTCTTGGGACCTTGGTGTCAGGTGAATAAAGTACTGCCATCGCAGGATGAATTGATTGAATGTCCCAATTCAGCAAGGGCAATGGGGAAGAAATTTGGATACATATGAGGATCATAGCAATTAACTTCCCAAATTCCCTCTTTCCATGTTCAAAACCTGAAATACATGACTGTCGGAGAAACTTATGCTGGTCCATTGATTCCTGCATCACTGAAACTCTCTATTCAGAAATTGAAGAGCACCAAGTAAAAGAGAATCACCAAAATGCCAATAGAGGTGGCACATTCAGTAGATTTCTATCACTTTCATTCGAAGCTTCGAACATAATTCCATTAGAATAAGTTCTATTTGCTTCAAAAATCCCTATACATTTCTCGCCAAGTTTGGGGACTAAACTCATTGAAACAAAAGAGAAATTTGAAGATACTTTCCGTGCAACCAATTAAACAGGAAAATTGAACTGACATTACGAAATTTACAAGAAATAAACACTTTTACAGTGAATCGGGGACCAACCAGTGATGAGTTCTTAGCAGACGCGGAGGAGAGTTTCGGGAGAATCGAGCTTCCAGATGACCGGGTAAATCGAACTGTGCAATGTGTATGAAGAAAGCTGCATCTCGTAGTGTGAGGGGCGGCAGAGAGAGATAACCGGCGAGAGAAAACGGCCGAAGATAAAGGGAACGCCATGAAAGGAAGTTGGTAGCTGCAGAGAGGCCTTGGCGCGCCTCATCCGTAGAAGAAAGCTTATCTGAAACTGAAATTATAATTTTTTTTCAAAAAAAAAAAGTAAATTATAGAAAATAACTTCTTCAAAAAATTTCAATAATGCCATTGAAAATTATAAACTTTAATAAATAAACAACACTCAGATTAATAATAACGTTGAAATTTTAAAATATTAAAAATATCCTTAAAATGATGAAAACTGTACACTGGTGTGGTATCTTTCACGTCAACTCTACATAGGTTAAATAGATTGTGAATATAGCAAGCTCAAGGTTTCGGGATCTCGAATTTGGGTTTGAGAATTAATCAGATCAAAATGACCCCTCGAGCCAGGGTATGCATTTGGCACGCCCCATTGAACAAGAGTCTAGCTTTGGATCGTGGTCAATAGTGTGGCTTAAATCTGACCCATTTGGATTTTGGGACATAACTCAGTTCGAGTTTCATTTGTTTCCTAGTTAGGTAGCCTCTAAATTTTTTCAATCTCGATTATTCCCCTATGATCGTTTCTCCTGAATTTGTACTTAATTTGACGGCTCGATAAAGAACCTTTTAACTCCACAGTTGTTGATCTTCTTTAGTCAATCTTTGACTTATTGATCTCGACATGTGTTGATCTATTTGGACAATCTCCCTCTCTTCTAAATTAATAACAACGTTGAAATTTACTTCAATAGACATAGGTTTCCCTTTCTTTCGATATCGATATATCTATAAAGTTTGAAAGGTCAGGTGAGGAGTCGTCATACGTCCTTTCCTTTCCTAAATATTGTGTTCATAAATATTGTCATAAGAATACACTAAAATTTTATAAAAAACTATACATTAAAAAAAGAATGCAATTTAGAGCAAACAAATTTCATACGGTAAAAAAAAAAAAAAAAAGAGAGAGAATTATGATGAGGGGTAATTAATTGATTAATTGAGATGGGGTAGGGTTAGAGTGGAAGTATTAATCACTTACTTAATTTAATTTCATATATAATCCATAATTAGTCACTAATAATTCAAACCTTTGTAAAGTAGTTTTGTACGCTTTCCTCACAATGGAATGCAATTAAAAAGAGGTATTAAATATGGGGTAGTTTTAAGATAACGATTCCTATATTGGATAATTGTGTGAATGGTCCCATTTAGCCATATTCATTCTTTTTTTATTTATTTAATTTTTTAAAGAATAATGTTAAAGAAAAATAAAACCAAGTTGGCTTGTCAATGCAATGTAAGAAAATCACGACCACACTCAAATATCTACTTAATGCTATTTTCCTTATTTAGGATTTACTTTCTTTTTTTATTTTCCATTTTAATTAAGTTCACCCATACCCATATCTTCCCATTTTTAAATTAAATAAGTAATACCCGTTTAAAAATTCATGCTTATCTATTCATCCAAATGTCACGTCAATTGGAGAAAGGAACGAAAATATTCTTTATAAGAGTGTGAAAATTTCTTCTTAACAAACACATTTTAAAATTATTAGACGAGGATACGAGTCAAAATAGACAATATCTGCTACCAGTGACTTACACTTTTCTAATTATTTTATTTTACTTTGCAAAAGAAATATTTTAAAAAGTAAATGTAGTTTTCATATATGAAATTAATTCCTTCCACACCCACCTCTAGTTTGAAATTTAAAAAGTAACTTAAAATTGATATTCAACAATAAGATCTTTATTCAAATGGATATTTCCATACAAATCAAACCTTCCAATATATATATATATGATGATTTTATTGGTGATTAGCTTGAAATATAAATGATATAATTACTGTTTAAGTTTCCTGAAGAAGAAGAAAGACCCCATAAGGGTTTCAAATGAATAACCCTAAATCCTTCATACATCTGCCCGTGATTCTACAGAAACACAATGAAAAGAACAATGAAATTATAAAATTTTCATCAAATTTAAAGTTCTACAGAAGCAGAGCAGTACATTCAGAGTTCATAATATATATATATATATGTTTATATAATCATAGTGTTCATAATTAACTACTCTGTACAAAAGGGTTTTACCACTATTCTATTTCAAACCAAAGAAAAAAAAAAAGTATGTGTATACACTAACCTTCTTTCAAATGGGTATAGAATCTATTCTTATGTAGAAAGCATCTATGGCCTCAGTTTTGAAATTGGAGTGAGAGATAGAGAGAGAATTGTTTTTTTTTTTTTTTACCTACTACCAAACAAAATAATATTCTCCTAAAATCTAAATCGTTATCGGATGGAATTGGATTGGGTTGAGTTGAATTGTTTACGAGTACCAATTCGCACCTGGGACTTGGTAAGTCGAGCGGAAAAGCCCGTCTCCTATGGAACCGAGGACGGTGTGAGCCTGGTGGTGCAGGGGCGGGGTTTGTGGGAGGTTGTTGAGTAGAGTGGCGAATGAGGAGGTGGAATTTTGGGGATTATTGTCGGTACTATGTGTGGTTGTGACAGAGGTGGAAGCCCCATCGGTAGTGTTTTCGAAATGCAATCTCTTGTTTGAGGAAATGTCTGAATGGTCTTGGTCTTGTTGTTCTTGTTCTTGTTGTTGGGTCCAGAAGAGTGATGAGGGTAGGCGCTTTGAATTGGTAAGTCCACCATCGTTGTTGTTGGCGCCCACTATTCCTTGAAGCAGGTTTTGATCATTTTGATGAAGGAACGTGGCGTAATTGATACCCAATTTTGGGTACTCATCATTTAGCCTCAACGATTGGGGTATTGATCCTATCATAATTTCATCCATCGAATCTTCCCTCTCTTGATCCATTCCCCTATGCGAATTGTTTTTCTTGTATATTCGGCACAGTACCCAATCATCCAGCTAACCAAAAAACGCACAAAAAAAAAAAAAAAAAAAACACTCAAAATCATGATTCCATCAATTCAATCAATGTTATGTTATTGAATTACCTTCAAGGAGTTCTTCTTGTTGGCCAAATCATAGCCAGGAGGCCTATTGATACTGGGCTTGTTATCAGCCAACCTATATTCGTGCATAATCCAATTGGTTTTGATTCCTTTAGGCGGTTTTCCCCCATAGAACACCAGCGCCTTCTTCACCCCTACTTTCTGGTTGCTTCCACCCGAGGCCAACACCGGCTTATCCGTCCCTGTCGCCTTCCAGTACCCGGACGTTGCGGCTCGATTCGGCCGCGCTCCTTTCGGGTACTTCCTTTCCCTTGGACTGAAGAAGTACCATTCCTGTTCTCCAAAAGTAGCTTTCGCTGATAAAATCATCACAAAATTAATTACTAATTACAACAACAACAACACCTAAGGTTCTGAAAATTAATTATGAAAAATTGAAGATCGTACCTGGAAGCTCCCATGGATCGAACTTGTAGAGATCGACCTCGGCGATTATGGCGACCGGCAAGGGCACAGAGTTGGCTTTCTTCTTGAGATAGTGAACCACGAGCTCTTCGTCCGTCGGGTGAAATCGGAACCCCGGCGGTAAGTTCGGCTGCTGTGGTCCCGCCGACGAGTCGGTGCTCTCCATCGTCCAGTTTCCTCCGATCACTGTGAGATTCTGTTTTGGAAGAAGAAGACGAAGAAGAAGAAGAAGAAGAAGAAGAAGGAAATGGGTTTGTTGCAGTTACTCAAAAATGGTGCACGAAACAGGCGAAGGTGATGTTTTAAACGGAGGAGTGAGAAAGAGAGTTGGGTATGATCAAGTGCGGGCGGGAATATGTAAACACTTACTAGAAAGCCAATAGAATATGACCACGTCGTTGAAAGAGGGGTATTGTTGTCTTTTGGAAGCCTGGAATTATGGCTTGATTCGAGCGGAGTTGGAGGGAGAGTGACGCAGCGGATGATCACCTGATGCTGATGCGAAGTGTAACTGGAACCGTTAAATGACCGACGCGTGTGAACTGAACTCAGAATCATAACGCGACACGTGTAACAGTTGTGTGCGTGTGTGGGGTCCACTCTCCACACCCACAACATTTTAAGAGAGAGAAAGAAAAAAAGAGAAAATAGAGTGGGGCCCACTGTACAAATTCCAATGGAAATCCATTTTGTTGTGTGTGAAACTTTTATAATAAAATAAAAAAAATGGAAGAAATCAACCCTCTCTCTCTCTTCCCCTCTCTCTCTCTCCTTTGAACCCACTGGTTGGAGAGCCTTCTCATTTTGGGTGCCCTAGTTTTCTACTTTCTAAATTTAGTTTTGCATTTATTTCTTTTTTTTTTTCTTTTTAAATTAAATCAAATTAAATTCTGGTTTTATTATAATAATTTTGTTTAATTTTTTATTATTATTATTATCGCCTCTATATTTAATTTAAATCCCATTTTTAAAATAATAATAAAATTTTAAGACTATTTTTCTAATTTAATCCTTAAATATATAAATTAATAAATCAGCTTAATGTGGTATTATTAAAATTAGGTCCACATTAGTGAATATTTTTCTTTAAAACTTTTTTTTTTTTTTTTTTTTTTTTTTTTTTTTTTTTTTTTTTTTTTTTTTTTTTTTTTTTTT
>NW_019268567.1:368837-376405 GCF_002738365.1 Cucurbita moschata
TTTTTTTTTTTTTTTTTTTTTTTTTTTTTTTTTAATCTTTACAAAAAAAAAAAGAGTTTTCTAGAATAAAGATTTTAAAAGGCTTTAAAAAAGAGGGTACACATAAGTAAATTTGAACCAAAGAAAAGTGAAAATGGAGTATGAATTATCGAAAGTGTAAAAAGAAATATAATGATATTTAGGAATGTAAGTAGAACCGTTCAATTATTAATGGTTAATTAGCTATGAGTAAAATCTAAGCATACCTAAGTGAAAAATCCTCGCTTCATTTTTACACTTTTTATTCCTTCTCTTTAATTTATTTTTGTATATACATTCATTTTTACCCAAGCGAAAAAAGGTTCTATTAGAAAAAGGTTTCTACATCTTCCTAATAAATGTTTCGTTTTCTCTCTCAACAATTTGAGACCCACGATATGAGTCAAACTGAACTGATCGTGGGACAAAATTAAGAGAGAGAAATGAGTTAGGGATAGGGCCAAAATCGGCTAAAAGTAGATCCCATGATGATATACTTATAAAATTATTATTATTATTTTTGAAGGAGATCCCATGATGAAGCTGTGTGGCCCCAAATGCTCCCCAAATCATGTTTTAAATAACTACCAAATATTCTTTTTCAATCATTGTTTTTCTTTTTCTTTAAATTCAAAAAATAACATACTTTCACATAAATAAATAATAATTTTACTATATGATTTAGGCTTCACCAACATCTAGGTCAAAAGTTTATTATATAAATTAATATATTATTAGACGATCATTTCAAATAAATTTATAAAGAGTATTCATACACTCTCATAATTTAACTAATCTAGATTATTCGAGATATTTTTTAATTTTTAAGTTAAAGAAAATGCTAAATTGATCCCTAATTATTAATGCTAAAACTTAGGTAAGTGAAATTAATTGTATTATTTAGTTGACTTAAAAATTTAATTGAGTTAATTGACGAGATTTGACTTTTAATAAGAATGGATAAATGTGATTTTATATTTCATCCAAATTAATAAATGGATCTTAATTAACCTGATAATTGAATGATTACTAACTTTATCAATTTGGGCCCCACTTTGCCACATTTCCTATCTTTTTCTCATTCATTTTTATTCATAATTGACGTAATTCTGCCATTTACTTTTTCTTAAATGCTTTCATTTTAATTTAATTTTAATTTTAATTTCTTTAATTTAATACCAATTTACAGAGATTAGTTGGCCACTCTCTAGTCATCCTCTTATAGTATAATATTTATAATCAAGTCAGGAGCTATCCGTACCCGCTAACTATTGGTACCCATGAGAACTGTTGTTATTTTTTTGATAAATTTACTACTAAAGAATAGTTAATGACCCGTAACAATTTCAAGACGTAATATTCTAACAAATCGATACAAAACAAACTTAAGTGCATCCTATCATAACAAACTCTATTTCATTCTATCATTTTACTTCTTTAGTGCGCAGCAGACCCTAAATCTTAAACAAAATTCATACTCCATAACTCGATTTATTCCTATTCATTATACAATTTTTAGTGCGTAGCGGAGATAAATTGTTATGGAGAAACCCATGTTTTCCCTATCATGAAACTTCGGAGAGCAACAATGAAAATTTCTGAATCACAGTCACGATTAAGTTATTCAACTTGGTCGGAGACGAAATATAACAGTCGAAAAAAGTAATGGGTTCGATTGAACCATCTAAAATGATAACTGATACATTATCTACTAAACTATGTTCGGATTCGACAATTCATATCATCAGTTTGATTGAAGTACATCTACAAAAAAGAGTACATCCAAGAATCTTGGGTGGAGATAAAGTGTACAAAAGGTGAGTGTAAGACGCAATAAAAATTATTGGATACTCCAAGAATAATAAAAAGAAGTTCCATATTTTAGATAAAGCAATGATTTGTTGTAATTATTCTCTTCCGCTCCCCGTCGTAACCTGATTCTAACGTTCTTCTCTCCCGTTGTAAAAGATTTAAAATAGTTAGTATTCTAATTCTTTTAGTTGTTTCTTAGCTATGTTTTGATTCGGTTCATTCATATATTTTGTCAGACTATGTGTACTAAATTAATAAAATTTCAAAAAATACGATATTAAAACTAAATTTCGTGCGAGTTTTGGAGAATATTCGTAAATTAAAATATGTTTGTCACCCATTTATAAATAGTTGACTTTTATATAGTTTATCGAAATGAAGAAAGAAAACAAATATATACGAAATACGGTGGTCGATATATTACTTAAATTCTTTATTTATTCCAATATGTATGGTCTGTCTGATTAGGTTATTAAGAGAAAATAACAAAATACTTTATCCAATGGATAATGAGTTAAACTTTTTAAATTATTTTTATTTAAAATAATTGTAAAAGTTTTAATATTTAAATTGGAATATATAAGAGAATTGAATTAGGGTTTGTGTGGAGTGTCCCTTTCAAAAGGAACCTTATCAAAATTTGAAGCCCTTTTTTGTTGCATTGTAAAGAGGTTGGTGTTTTTGTCACACATTTGTGTTTCCCAACTCAGAAAACAGAAAACGAATGAGCTTAACAACTTTCTTTCTCTTTTCTTCGCCTTAGTTTCCATATGAATGGGCGTGGACGAACACGAATGAGCTTACGACACGAAACCACGACACGGTTTCTTCCTCTTCTCCATTTCAAAACAGATTCTGGGAAAACCCATAAATGCATGACCTTTAATTTCAACACATGTGCATCCATCTTTCACACCATTAATTGTGGGCTTTCATTTTTTTTCACACGTAAATTCATTCATTTGGTTGTGCTTTTTCTTAAAAGGGTCATCTATCCGTATAGCACTGTCTACGTGACTCTAATATAAATAACGAGCATTTGTAATAGTATGATATTGCCCACTTTAAGTATAAGCTCTCATGCTTCACTTATGGTTTTCCTAAAAAAAACCTCATACCAATCAAGATAAATGAACTAATGTGCGACTTCGACAGAGGAAAAAATTCTTTTTTTTAGGGTAGAGACGAAGTACAAGGCCTATATAGCTTAGAGGATTAGAGAACGCTTTTTTTTAGGGTAGAGACGAAGTACAAGGCCTATATAGCTTAGAGGATTAGAGAACGTGTGTAACGGTCAAATCCTACTACTGCTTTCTTTTTTGGGCTTCCCTTCAAGGTTTTTAAAACATGTCTTCTAAGGAGAGGTTTCTATACTCCTATGAACGTTTTGTTCTCCTCTCCAATCGATATGAGATCTCACAACATGTCTACAAACCACGAGATTGAGGTTCAAATTTGTAACAACCCAGATCCACCGCTAGCAGATATTGTCCTCTTTGGACTTTCCCTTTCGGCTTCCCCGCAAGGCTTTAAAATGCGTCTGTTAGGGGAAGGTTTCCACACCCTTATAAATGGTGGTTTGTTCTCCTCTCCAACCAACGAATGTAGGACATCACAAAATCTCTCCTCTGTTGAGGATTGTTGGGAGGGAGTCTCATATGGGCTAATTTAGAGAATAATCATGTGTTTATAAGTAAGGAATACATCCCTATTGGTACGAGGCCTTTTGAGAAGCCCAAAACAAAGTCATGAGAGCTTATTCTCAAAGTGGACAATATCATACAATAGTGGAGAGTCGTGATTCCCAACATCTTCACTCATAACCGACCAAAAAGGAAAGGATTTTTCCCAAAATTTTACCTGTCATACGACGCAGGTGGCTGTTCGAAATTCGAGTTTAAAAATCCTTTTTTTAAAAAAAAAATTTCTCAGTTTTTGTGAAGCAAATCTAATTCATATCTCGAAGCTTTTTTCCCGAAAATATGAAGCCTTTTTTACTTGTCGGGTCTACATGAAATTAGATTTTCATATATAATTCATATGTAATGAAAATACATTATGAACACATAAAGTATGTATGGTTGTTAATAAGATCCTGAGTGAAACACGTAGAGATAAGTTGGTATTGTTTGTAAGTGCATTATGATTAAGAACATACGTGCACGTAATCAAGTTTAACAATTTTGTCAACTTACATTGAATCAAACTCACAACAAGATTGATATCAACATACTCTATTATGGGTATTAATATTTCTAAATCACAACCAATGCAATGTATTTGTGAGTATACCAAAGTATTTCTTATCCTAACCCAAAGGTGTTATATATAAAGAAAAGCATTGAATCAATCCTCACATGCTATTGTGCTTTCACTAAACCAATGTTTTTAACCTTTATTTAGAAACCCTAGTTTTCTTACCTTCCTAATCTTTTTTACTATCTTTGTGAAAATGAATGGTAAAAGATGAGTGGGGAATTCTTTGGATTCGACTAGAAATATGAAGAACGATGGTAAGAGATAAGGAACATCATCCTCGCTCTAAAGCGTTTCATTTTTAACTTTGAACTTCTGATAAAAAAAAAACCCACTAATGTGTATAAATTAGAAGATATTCTTTATGACTTTATACAAGATTAACGTCATTGTTACCATTTGGTTCATCTCGAAAGATGTGGTTAAAACCATTTATATAATCACTTTTTACGGGCTAAATTGATGAAGATATATCTTTGAAATTCGTACTTTATTTCAAAAATATTCTTGAACTTTAAACAAAAAAAAATTCAATAAATACTTACCATTCATTTTGAATTAAATTCATTAATACTTTATTTTTAAAATAGTCTTGAAGTTTCAAAATATTTCGAAAATACCATTAAAATTTAAAAAGTGTTTCAAAATATGGATCCGTAAACTTATTTAAAAATTTAAAGAATACATTAAACTTTTAAAAATTGGAAAAGTTTTATTTTTTTAAACTTTAAAAAGATATTTAATTTTTTTTTAACGTTTAAAAATATGTTTATTGTTAGTATATAAACAACATACACGCTTTTTATTCATTTTTCCCTTCAACAAATATTTGAAGGTGAAAGTTGATGGAATGTTGTTTTCATGTGGTTTTCATATCTTTATTGTATTAAATATGGCTTGGTTTTATCCTTCATTTATTTTTCTCTTTCTTCATTATTAATAGTAATAAAATTTTAAAAATTTATTACACCCTATTCCATATTTTTAATTTTAAAACCATTATATACAATATCTAAATTAAGTAATATTAATTACAAAATTATATATATCTCTCCACCTAATAAATATATGATCAAATAAGGAAACTTAAAAATATTTATTTTTTCTATACCATAATAATTTAGTTTAAAATTATTGCTATATTTATCCTATACCCATGTGAGATAAATTTAGACATAATTATTTTTTAAAAAAATTAAAATTATATATATTTGAAATTAAAAGAAAAACTTAAAATAAAATAAGAAATAAAGTTTTTAAAATAAAAGAAAATGAATTAATTTTGGTGGTTCAACTACTTTTGGGTATATTCATCCCCATTTTATTTTATTTTAGAAATATAAGATAATTGGGTGAAATTGTAGATGGAATTTAAATAATGCCTCCTACTTTTTTTTCCTAACAATTTATAGCAATTTTATTTAGGTGAAAACATGCAATTTCATTAATTTTTTTTAACTTCTTTAATTTTATCTCTTCAACCTACATTTCAACTAATACTTTTTCTCCTTAATTATTTTACTTTTTCCGAGAAAGAAAATATACGACTTACGTGTTGAAAATGGAGACAGAAAGTAACAAATAGGGATATTCATATAACTCGATAATTTGACCTGCTCCGACTACTCAACCCAAACTATAAAAATTGAGTTGGGTTCGATTTTTTTTTTTTTCTAATTTGGGTTGGATTGATTTTTTGAAAAACCAATTCCTGGGTTACTTTTTTTTTTCTAATCAATTCGACCAACTTATTAACCAACCCAAATTTTAAAATTATGACGAAGATTAAAAATATTTAACTTTTGTAACCGATATCAGTCACATGACGGGTAGGTATTTGATATTTAATTTTATAAGATTTTAGTTATTATTAAAAAAAAATAATCCAAAAAAATTCCTCCGGCCCAAGTTTGATAGCCCAAATACTTAGTAATGGATCTGTATGATGGCTCAACTTGGATTGGGCTCAGGCCCAAGACGAGGAAAGCTTGATGGGCCAACTTGTTAAAATTTGAAAATTAAAACTACTTTTAAATAAAATTTTGTGTAATAAAATAGTGGTCAAAATTGATAGGCATAATCAAAACTTTTTCAAATTTAAAGGCTAAATAAATATTATTTTAAATAGTTGAAAAGTTATTCTAAAAGAATTTTAGTGGGAATATTAGTTTTTGAAAAGAAAATAATTTGTTTTATTTTTAGTTATAAAATTGAATAAAGAAAGACTTAAAAAATAAAATTCGAAAACTGAAAAAGTGAAGTCAATAATTGATAAAGGGGAATGAAAAATAAATAGACCATCTTGGATAATTACATCAACATTAAAGCAATTATCACAAAATAAAAATAAATAAAATAAAGAAATAAAAAAAATAAAGTTGAGAAAAAGAAAGCATGTTTATCTCTTGAGTGCTCATTATTCTCACCATAAACTAACACTTTTAAAAGAAAAAGAATATAATATGCTTTTCTTTATTAAATTAATAACAATAATAATAATAATAATAATAATAATAATAATAGCGATATATTAAGAGAGTGATGCCTATTTTTATTTTTTGTGTTTTATTTTATTTTTTTTAGATAAGTATGATTTATACTTTATATTCTATGGATAATTATGACACTAAATTCTTAATAAAAAGTGATTTATGGTTGTATCATCTCATCATTTGACCCATTCTCTTGAGTTTGTTAGATGAAAGTCCCACATCGGATAATTTAGAGAACGATCATGGGTTTATAATCAAGAGTACTCTCTCAATTGGTGTGAGGTCTAAGCAAAGTCAGGAAAGCATACTATTGTGGAAGGTTCCATTCATCTAATGAGTTGTGATTAAGTTGAATTTTTTGGGTTGGAGAATTTTAAATGGATAAATAAAATAGTACAATAGAATAAAAGTAGGAGAGATTTTTTTTTTTTAATAAATTTGTTTCCACAACATAAAATACTTAAAAGGTAAGAAAACATATTAATTATTTGAAACCAACTTTTGTGGAAAATCCTTCTTATAAAAAGTATTGTATTTTATTGGTCAAATATTTGTTTTTTTCTTCAGATATTTCAAAAATAAATAAATAAATAAACAATTATTTTCCAAACATATAAATATCTTCTCTCTTTTCATTTTTTTTTTTCAAAAAACCAATAAGCAAAAATCAGGTTTGGCAAAAGCTTTAAATTAAATGTTAAAAAGTTCAAAATATTTAACAATCATTTAATTAATATTTGTTTAAATAATGAAATTGGAGTCCTAAATAATAATAATAATATTTACAAAGGTATTAATTCGTGCCACGTCACGTCCTCTCTCTCTCTCTCTCTCTCTAAATTCTAATAGGATGTGACATTGAACTTAGTTGATTGGCAGAGTTTGCTCTGTTTTTCGACTCTTCTTTTCAGAATCCAATTCCCCAAAATCAAAGCCCCAACCGATTCCCAATTCTATATACACCCAAATAAAAAAAAAAAAAAAAACATC
>NW_019268567.1:376775-414189 GCF_002738365.1 Cucurbita moschata
AAAAAAAAAAAAAAAAAACCGCTCCTCATTGCCTGAATCCGAACACTCCGCTGCCGTCGCGGTGGTGCGTTTGATACTGGAACGCCGGCAGCGGCGGGTGGTCCACTTGGAAACATGGCGTTGTAATTGAAGGAACGTAGAGATTGGTGTTGTAGTTGTTATCCTTGTAATCGAAAGTTTCCGTGTGGTCGACGGGAACGAGTTCCGGCACCGAGTGGAGCCCGGCCAGACTCTCCCAACCGGAATTTACAGAGTCAGCCGGAATTTCAAAGTTGAACATGTTAAAGTCGTTTTGTTGCAATGTTGTTTTGGGATATGTGAAGAAATAATCGTCGCCCATTTCCGGGAGGGACTCGATGATCTCGTCGATGTGGGACGACGCCGACGACGGCGAGCTGTTACTGTATTCTTTACTAGAAATACTCCCCGTCGGCTTCTGACAACTCGAATTCTTCTTATAAATCCGACACAAAACCCAATCGTCCAGCTGAAAAAAAAAAAAAAAAAAAAACACCCATTAATAAAAAAAATTGAATAATCAAAATGCTGGGTTCGAATTTGTTGTATTGTTGTACCTTGGAGCTTCCAATTTTCCTGGATGAGGCTATGAGGCGATACTCGTGCATAATCCAATTCGTTTTCGTGCCCTTCGGAGCTTTTCCGATATAGAAAACCAGTGCCTTTTTTATCCCCACGTTCTTCCCTTCCGACGAGATTATTTTGTCCGTTCCGGTCGCCTTCCAGTAACCCGTTCCGGCCACCCGGTTCGGTCGGGATCCATTTGGGTACTTCCGGTCTCTCGGGCTGAAAAAGTACCATTCCTTTTCGCCGAACAAAGCCTTCCCTGCAAGTCACAATATATTCATCAATTATTGAAAAACAGAGTTGTTTTGGTTTGGGTTTGGATTTTGGTTTGGTTTGGTTTATGATTCTTACCCGGTAAAACCCATGGATCGAATTTGTACAAGTCAATCTCAGCGATCAGCGGCAAGCTGAAATGGTGGCCGGCGACTTTCCGGCAAAGATACTGAACTAAAAGCTCCTCGTCGGTCGGAAAAAATCTAAACCCCGGCGGTAAGCTAAGCTGCGTCAGTGGGTCCATTGGAAAGTGGAGCGCCGGAAATTGAATTTTGGATTTTTATTTTTGCTTCTCGGAAAAGAATTAAACTATTAATTTTCTTTTTTTGAGTTGGGGAGTATTTATAGAGTGAGGCGCGTAACGAAGATAAGTACGGTCGTCCTTGTCGGACTGCTGAGTTGGCGGGCCCACATAGTATGGTCACCGATGAGAACTAGCCACGTGGGAGTCAGAGTTTATCTATAATAAATAAAGGGTCCAAGCACCCGGTGCATGAACGTTGTAACTGTCACGAAACAAACAGAGTGAGTCATCGAGATCGAAGGACACGTGTCGAATCTCCAATAACCTTCTAGAATTCTTTTATTTATTTATTTTCCCTTTTTTAAAATGATGAAAATAAGATTCTAATTTTTGTAAAAGAGTGGGAAGGGGAATTTTCTTTTTCTTTTTCTTTTTCTTTTTTAAAATTTGGCTCTCTTTGGAACCACGTCGACGGTCCAGTGGCGACAAATTGGGACACGTGGGATGATCCGAGAGGCACAAGTGTATTGAAGTTAGGCTTGGAATTTAAACAAAAGCCAAAAAAAAAAAAAAAAGGAAAAAAAAGTAGAGTGCTCTGTGATTGGTGCAGTCATGGGAGTTAGGTGAACGTGGAGGATTTTAGCGTAGAGAGAGAAGGAAAGAAAAAAAAAAAAGAAGTTAATTAAAAATGACGGATTGAGGAGGAACGAGGATTGCGTGTGAATTAGAGGAGGGAAAAAGTAGGGTGGGTCAAAGTGGCACGTGGACAGCTCGTGGGGATGTCACGACGACTTGTCGTTTCGTCGTGTGGGTGAAGCCTTCTCTTTAGTCGGTTGACCAAGCTGTGCGTCGGACAGTTGGAATGTTCGTGCCTATATTTGATTTGTTTCAATGCAAATTAACCTTCCATTTTCTTTTATTTTTGTCCTTTCTTATCTTCTTTTTTATTTTCATGAATTTAATTTTTTTAAAATCCAATTATTAAAATTTGGTATTTTTTAGGATATCTAGTCATTGATCTTCGGGTATCATGACCTTCTGCATAGTCAACATCACAATATCCAACTAGCTTATAGTTTTTACTTTTTTTTCGTACAAAAGATCATAGTTGATTGTATCTTTGACATATTTTAGGACCTGTCGAGTCGCATTCAAAAGAGGCTTATTTGAACTTTGCATGTACCAACTCATGAATCCAACTGCATTCTCAAATCCGTTTGGTTGATTCATGTAAATCTTTTAGTCCAACTTTTTGTGCAAGAAAGCATTCTTCGCGTTCGTCTGCCATACTTTCAATTTTTTACTTGCCACGAGTGCTAGTAGGACCTGTACGGTAGTGATTTTTGCTGTTAGACTAAACATTTCCACATAATCAAGTTCATATTTTTGAGAGAACTCTCGACTACCGGTTGAGCCTTATATTTTCTTTTATTACTCCATCTAGGTGACGCATTATTTCGTAAACTAACTTGCAAAAGATGAGTTTGATATCTCTTGGTCTTGAAACTAGTTCTTAGGTTTGATTTTGCTCCAAGGCTATAATTTCTTCTTCCATCGCCTTCTACCAAGTCGAATATTGTGATGTTTCTTCATATGTCTCTGGCTCTTTTAACTCCATCTTCTATAATAACTATAATGGCATACTTAGAACTTGACTTTCAGACTCTATCTAACAATCTAAGTTCTTGAAGTGACATTTCCTTTCCATTAAGATCACTTTTTGATCTTCAGGCGCATCAACACTGAGCAAATGTGTGCAGTTTGTTCTCCCATATTTTGTAGTAAGATTTCTTCAATGTTGTTCAAGTCTGGTAAAACTTTCTTCTCCGAGAACCACCACGTTTTCGCTGTGCCACAATATCGATACTCAAGGAAAACACACTTAGTTGTATGACACAAATGTATGGCTGTTCCAAGACATACATTTGTGTTAAAGAATCCCACCAATATTTGTAAAGCATTGAGGATTGAGCTAGAAGTGTCGACCCCGTTTCAATAACATGTGTCAATCTTCTATATCAAACATTTTATTTAATGAATTTAAAATATAATAATTCTAGATTTTTACTGACCTAAAGTTGCTACGATATACATAACCTTACTTCTTATGCAGGAATAATCATTTAAATCATATTCATAAAACAACTGTATGAACTTACATGTTTAAGAAAAGGTTTTTAAAACAATACAAAAGAAATATTAAATAAACAAAAGTAAATATTGAATATAACCACGCCCTATACTAACTAAAGTCTAAGAAATTTAAATACATCTACTCTATGTATGTGCCATGGTCTTTACTTGCAATGTCAACCATGTAGGAAAATGCAAAGACATACATCATGAATGAAACCTATCGTTTAAAAGTCATATTCGCCGAGGTGACTATCCTAACCTAGTCATTGGATGTGTATTTACTATTCTACACACAGCTCATATGTGTGAATATGGATCCACCAGTTGATTCGCATACCTCCTGGGCCCCTTTCTAGTCGGGAATTCTACACACAGCTCATAACCCTGTTAGGATAGTCACTTAAGGGAATAAGACTTTAAAATGATAGGTCCCATTCATTTTACATGTCTTTTTATTTTCTAACCCCAATAGTGAAGTGGTCATTTACTGAGTATTTTTTAACATACTCAAGTCACGTACTACTTGTATATTTTAGGTAAAGCTAAGACATCTCTACACAGACTCAACCCACGTGCTACTTTTATATTTCAGGTAAAGGCAAGACACCCCTGCATGGTTAACGACGGTATCATAAGTAAAGACCATAACACATGCATAGGATATATGTATTTAAATTTCTTAGACTTTAGATTATTATAATACACTGTTATATTTAATATTTACTTTGGTTTATATAATATTTCTTTTGTATTGTTTTAAAAGAACTTTTCTTAAAGATATAAGTCCATGACGTTGTTTTATGAAGGTGATATAAATGATTATTTCCGCAAAAGAAGTTACATTATGTATATGGTAGCGACTTTAGGTTTGTAGAAATCTAAGGTCGTTACAAATGATATCAGAGCTAGATACCGGGACAATGTGCCAACAAGGACGCTAAGTCTCCAAGGGGGTGGACACCAGGCGGTGTGCCAGAGAGGACGCTGTGCCCCGAAGGAGGTGGATTGTGAGGTCTCAAAGCAATTGGAGAGAGGAACGAATGCCAGCGAGGATGTTAGGACTCGAAGGGGAGTGCATTGTGAATTCTCACATCGATTGGAGAGGGGAACGAAACATTCCTTACGAAGGTGCAAATACCTCTCCTTGGTAGACGTGTTTTAAAAACTTTGAGAGAAAGCCTGATAGGTTTTAGCTTGCAAGGCTATTAGACAAAGCAGGGCGGAATTAGATGTAATAAACTATTTCCAAGAGTGTTGACTTCACTTGGGGAAAAGATAATCTTTTGAAAAGACAAGTGGAGTGTAAGCCAAGAGGGGTTATTTTATTGATATCAAAATTATAGTTTACAAACGGGGAGCTCTTGCCTTCATAAAATAGGCTGGAGCTGGAGGGAATGGGCCATTATTACAAGAATGAAAAAGAAGTAATACCAATATGTGAGCTCTTTTTGTTGCCATTGGAATCTGTTCTTCAATCATTTCTGGGAAGCTGGTCTGTCATTAGTCTCTCTTCATTCCCTCTTTTGAGAACCAACTTCATGGTCCACAACATGGCGGCAACAAGAACTCATGAATTTTAAACCACAAAATTTATACACCAACAACAACGACTACAAACTTATTGTATCTGATGATCATTTTCAATAGGTTAATTAACAGCCTCGCATTTGCAGAACCGACTCTTCTACCTTTCACCGAACTTTTGGGGTTCCTTCCTTCTGAAGCGAGCTACCACCACCTTCCCAAGAAAAAGAATGATACTTGAAAAGGAAAGATCCTCATAAATGTACCGCCTCTCATCCTACTTCATCTCAAGAACCATAAGCAACCTCCCAATGGAGCTCTTCCTTCCCACCGTATTCATCGTCATAATCTATAGGATGGTAGGGTTGAAACAAATTGTGGCGAGTTTCTTATCGACTCTATTTCCTCAGCTCCTGAGTGAGCCAAATGTTTGGTCAAGCTGTTGGCACCCTTGTTCCTCAGCTCCTGCGTGTCCCAAGTGTTTGGTTCCTCAGCTCCCGAGTGTCCCAAGTGTTTGGTCAAGCTGTTGGCACCCTTGAACCAAACTTCAGCCACTACACTTGGACCAGTCATCATGGTTTGTTTCCTTCCAACATCAAGCTATTTTGTTCGGTAGGTATCAATGTTTATTGCTTGGACTAAGTACATTTCTATTGATACTTAATACTTACCGGCTTTTGTAATATCTCAATACGAAGCTACTGATATTTATCTATGTTCAGGCAATGAAGGGAGCTACATGAAGTTAGAAGAGTCCCCTGCAATTAAGCAAGTGGGTCATCATGGAAAAGTCACTACTGCTTTGGCTTTGGTTACTAGGCTTGTTGGATATCATCTTGTTGCATAAATTTTTTAAAGATTGGGCTTCATGTTCCCTACTATCGTATCATCCTATATTCAACAACAACATAGCTTCATAACGTTCGTTCGAGTCAAAAGTTAACACGACATGCATCGAACGAATATCAAAACGAAAAGAAAAATAAAAAACTTTGGTTACATATTCTACCATCAATATATAATTAGATAGCCAAAGGAAAGAATGAACAAACTAAGTGTCCTGATATACACTGAACTATCACTATCCCTATGAACATCAAAGATTAACCATAACAATATCAAAGATTTCAAAACAAATTCATCCGTTACGCATAAAAGCTATTCCTTCTTAGTTACACCAATCCTCATCAAAGCAATATAAGCAACAAGACGATATCCAACGAGCATAGCCATCAAAGCCAAAATAGCAGTGGTTTTCCCATGAAGACCCATTTGCTTAATTGCAGGGAACTCTCCAACTTCACACACCCCCACTCCATGGCCCGGACATAGATAAGTATCAGTAGCTTTGTATTGAGATATCAGCAAAAGCTTATAAGTATAAGTACCAATAGAAATGTACTTGGTCCAAGCAATAAACCCCGGCACATGCTGAACAAAATAGCCCGATGTTAGAAGGAAACAAAGCATGATAACTGATCCAAGTGTGGTAGCTGAAGTTTGGTCCAAAACAAGCGCGCCAACCGCCAGACCAAACCCTTGGGACACTAAAACACTCAGGAGCTGATAAAATAGGGTCGAAAAGAAACTCGTCACGGTTCGTTTCAACCCTGCCATCCCGTAGATTATGAGGATGAAGACGGTGGGAAGGATGAGCTCCATTGGGAGGTCGCTTATGGTTCTTGAAATGAAGTAAGACGAGAGGCGGTACATTCCTGAAGATCTCTCCTTTTCGAGTATCATTCTTTCTCTTGGAAAGGTGCTGATAGCTTGCAAAAGAGGGAAGAAACCCCAGAAGCTTGAGGAGAAGTAGAACAATCCAATCTACAAGTACAAGGTTGCCTTAACATGATCTCATTCAATACAAGAACTAACTAAATGTTTTAAATGTTTTGTTGGTGTTTTTGTGTGTGCTTAAAGAAATGAATGAAGAGGGATTTGAAACCTTGTCTTGTAAATGGGCATCATCAGATTGCCACCATAACAGCCCACTGATGAAAGCCACAGCTAAAACTTGGGCAATCTTGAGCCCAGAAAAGGATTCATGCTTTCTTTCCTTAATTCCTCTGTTCAAGAGAACACAGAATTGTTGCCACCAAGTGGTAGACCATCGCTCAAATCTCTTGTTTATTGTGGCATCTTCATCCAAATGTTCATCACTTTCTTTTACCTCTAACTCCAAGTTTTCAGCCATGTCACTGTTCTTGTAACATGAAACAAGCTTCTCCTTAATCATGGTGGCCTCCTCTTCCGGATCATTCATTGACAAACCTGCGGCTAACTCTGTCAAGAACACTCCAAAACCACAATTCTTTAAGCAAATGAAAGAAAAAAATGGCATACCATTAGCAAGATCCAACAAGAAATCAGAAGGGTTCATAGGCACAGAAACAGAGTAGCCAAGAGTGGAGAAATAATCCATGGCTTCGGATCCTTTCCCAAAATACATCGTGTTGCCTTCGGACAACAACAAGATCTTATGAAACATATAGAAAAGGCGGCTGGAAGGCTGATGAATGGTCATAACCACAGTCTTCCCACCATTATGAGCGAGCTCCCAGAGAGTGGAAACGATCCTCTGAGCCGTGGTGGAGTCAAGACCCGAAGTGGGTTCGTCAAGAAACAGAAGACTAGGGTTTATGAGCATTTCTTGGCCAATGCTGACCCTTTTCCTCTCTCCCCCAGAAACCCCTCTTAGTCTTTGGTCACCCACGACGCTGTTCTTGCACTTAATGAGACCAAGCTGGGACAGGACAGCCTCTGCGTGAGCCAATTTCTGGTGCTTGGTCAAGGCATTTGGAAGCCTTAAAAGCGCAGTGAAAACAAGGGTTTCAGTGACGGTCAAATGGGGAAGAAGAATGTCATCTTGGGTTACAAAGCCAATGTTGCGTTTAATTTGATTGGAGAAGGGTTTATTGTTATAAGAAATGGTTCCTTCGAGACGCCCACCCAAGCGGCCTCCAATGGCTGTGAGAAGAGTGGTTTTTCCAGACCCCGATGGACCCATCATGGCTAACATCTCCCCTGGTCGAACCACTCCGCTTATACCTTTCAAGATTGTTTTCTCTTCCAAATTTGATTTCTTGGATTTGATCTTGTATATGACGTTGTGGAACTGCAAGAAAAAGAAAATCCATTAAAGAAAGTGAATAAATATGGAAAATCCATTAAAGAAAGTGAATAAAGATTATCATATTGAAGAAAGATTGGTACCTTTAACGTGAGTGGGCGGTTTTCTTTGCGGAAAAAGGCAGCGGCTTCCGAAGAATCTGTGGTGTTAATGGTGGGGTTTGTGTGGGATTCGATGTCTAGCTCTGCCATTCTGATGTTGAGTGGTGCATGTAAGCGAAGAAGCAATTAGCAGCCTTGTTTTGTGTATTTATATAGGGAGAAGAACGATGGAATGAATGAAATTCTTGATTTAATCGTGTGGATCTGTGTTTCTAAACGTAACTAATCTCCAGCTTTTCTTTCCTGAAATTAAGCCCATCAACTTCTTGCTTCAACTTTTAATTTCATGTAAATAACCATACCAATTTTTAATTTATCACATTCATATTTAAAACTTTAATACAAAATTATACTCTATGATCCATTGTGATATTCCTAATATTTCTCGCTTACTATATATATATATATTTTGTTGGGCGCTCAAATGCTATAACTAGAGGACTATGATACTAATTGTTGTACCAATAAAAGAAGTAAGATTGAATGTACTCCCAACCCCCATGAACCGAATTTAAACAAAGAAACAGATTTATGTGGTTCCGAGAAAAGA
Source organism: Cucurbita moschata (assembly GCF_002738365.1). Lineage (NCBI taxonomy): Eukaryota > Viridiplantae > Streptophyta > Magnoliopsida > Cucurbitales > Cucurbitaceae > Cucurbita > Cucurbita moschata. The sequence continues at coordinate 385,319 of NW_019268567.1, forward strand.
AATTCCCTTACATCCACCGATAGCAACTAATCACTAATAATCTAAGTGTTTACCAATGAATACTTCACTCGCATTACAAAGTCTCACTAAAATGTTACTGAGGAAATTTAATGTGACACACAAACTCAATCCAATTTAGATATCCTCAACCTCCAAGACAAATTGATGATTCAGTTAGAATATTAATATAAAAAAAACAAACTAAAATAAATAAGATATTAATTAAAATAGTTATAAATTAAATGATCAAATTAATACTCTTATTTATTGTTATACATTGAATAGGAGTTAGGATCGAGATATAATCTCTATCCTTGGCCGAAGGAGTAATCTCTCCACTCCCTTCAAACAGAGATTTCTGGAGACGTTTAGCCACATGATAAATAGAATTTTGGAATGGTAAGATTTATGTAAGTTGACTAGCAGGAGGAAAACGCGTGGAAAGAGTAATTTTCATTATTCTAGTTTAATTTCTTTTTTCCACCTTTTAGTTTTTTACTTACTGATCGTTACAATGGTTAGTTTTGACTCTCAATTAAAGCACACCAAAATCAATAACCGAAGTAAAAAGTAACCAAATAAATAACATTATAACCGAAGCAAATAGTACTTCAAGTACAACGCTTTAGTACCACTAATAAATCGTACAAGAACTAAATCATGTACAAATTAAATTAAGCCTACTGAAGTCAGACCAATCGTGATTAAAGCAATTAGACGATATACAATAAGCATGGCCACCTGACAATGGATGTGGCTTTCCCATGGAGACCTATGTCCTTTGCTGCAGGAAAGTTGGGACATGAATCGGATATCATCAGCTTCCAACTGAGACATCATATATAGATACTTAATCCAACCAATAAACATCTAGGGGCAATAATACCTTATGGAACATTTAGAAAAGCCGACTCGATCGAGGGCTAATGAATTGTCATAATCACGCTCCTCTCTCCCTTCCCCAACTGTCACACCATCGACATAATTCTCTGAGTCACCGTGGAGCTGAGCCTCAATGTATTAAAATATCATCACTAGCCAATAGAATCAAACCCAAACATTGTACGATTAATGGGAGTCCACATTCGGACCATTACAAGTTGGTATAATCATAGAGTTGAATCTTGTCTTACCAAAGATATATAATGCTATGTTAGATCTTTTAATTGTAGACTTGAGCGGATGAGAGCAAGGGACCATGCAAAAATATGATAGTTGGTAGGCACGGAAGTTGCTCCCTATCCGATACGGGTGTTATGTAGGGCTTATTAAGATTTTTTCAGCTAACCCCCGAGTGATTCAATATAAGATGAGAGCGTTCCTTGGCTTAAGATGAGTCCATGAGTTGGGGCAAATTAGGTTGCTCCTCGAGTACCTACGAAATATAGATATATGACATACATGAGAAAGACTCTCATGTATCCGCCCGCCCCGTGGACATCCTCCACTTCCATTTTTATTTTCTTTTCATTATTTTACGTTTATTTTAATCGAATTTCAACTCAGCCTTTCGGTGACCGTTAGAAAAGTTTTTAATTACAAATATAAAAATTTTAGAGTTGAGTTTTTGATATAGTTTAGAATTAAAAACTTTTATAATTGACGATGCCCTAATTTCACCGTAATTTCACAAATTTTGGGTGGAAACTTCAAAATTAAATTAAATTAAGAAATGAGTTTCAACTCGATTTTCTTTCAATTTTCCTTAAATCTCCCTTCAACTAACGGCTAAATCCTCCAATTAACCGACTTTCATTAGAAATTCCAGAATTTCCTCTTTTTTAATTTAAATAAAATGTGAAACTACCATTTTGCCCCTAAGTTCACTTTTCTTTAATCTCTTTTCCTCAATTTCATTTTTAATTTATTTATTTTTTCTAATTTGGGCATCACAATTGTATTGTCACCCATTTTAAATTATAAATTCTATTTGAATAAAATATTTTTTAAATTTTATTATCCATAAATTCAATTTTGTAAATATCCTAGGAATGAGATAGTTTAACAAATTGAGTTCCTATTGTCCTCCATATTTTTTAAAATTAAATTTAATGTTTAAATTATTAATTAAACTCATCACTTAAATTAACATGTAAATTGCATCTTAACGCTAGAAGATTAGAATAATATCACAGATTTAATAAGAGAATATAGGACCAAACGACTGCATGCTTAATCACCTAAGCTTTAATTAATCATACAAATATAAATATAATCACCAAACTTTCAAAATAATCTCTATATTATTTCTTCACACCATGCACTTAGCATTTGACCCTTATATCCTTAACCGTCTTAATAAAAAGTGGGGGTATTTTGGTAATTTTTCAACCGTCTTAATAAAAAGTGGGGGTATTTTGGTAATTTTTCAGGGTAGCGACGTTTTAATTCTACTTATTAAATCATTCCCTAAAAAATTAGCCGATGTGACGCCTCCCCTCAATCAAGGCTCCACTCCTTTGAAGTCTTAAGTCATTTTTTACTACCTTCAAGGAGGCTTGACTCTTTTTTCTTTTGGAGTCCGGCAGGGCTCTGATACCATATTAGACGAACACGACTCTCCACAATGGTATGTGATTGTTCACTTTGAGCATAAGTTCTCGTAGTTTTGCTTTGGGCTTCCCCAAAAGACCTCATACCAATGAAGAAAGTATTATTTTGTTCATAAACCCATGATTATTTCCTAAATTAGCCCACGTGGGACTTTCATCATCCAACCATATGTAATGAGTCAAAACATATCATATCTATTTCAAGTTTAAGGTTAGATTGGATCCAATTGAAACAAAAAAAAATACACCAAAAATTTAAATTTTTTATTATTATTATTATTGTTATTATACATCATGGTACATTTTGTTTGGCAGGATGTTATACAAAAGAATAATAAGAAAGTGTTAGATGTTGCTCTACATTTAGTTTGCCAAATTTCTGATCACAACATTTGATATCTTCGTCACAACTTCTGGTAATGTCCTAAAAAAACATAGAGAAATAAATTAAATTAAATAAAATTAAATACTATAATATATATGAAAAATATTAATCTTACTCTTTAAAGGAATTAAATTTGAGGCACTCAAACTGCTTAGCTTGTTGGAGAGCCCAATTGAACCGCCTAAGCTCATCTATTTCATAATCATTGTCATCCTCAATACGAAGCTCAGACGGTTTGATATCACAAAAGATGGGAATAAGCTTCTTGTTGGACTCGATGATCATGGCCAACTCATGGAGGCAAAAGTAAGACTCACAATAGCGAGGCGAGAACACAGCCACACCAACTTTGCAGTGTCTAATGGCGCCATGAATTTCATCGAACAGCTTCTCTCCAGGCTTCAAATTCTTGTAGTCTAGAAACGGGCGGAGGTTCATTCGGACGAGCCTGTCGTACAGCAACGCCGCCACTGTCTTCTTGGTGTCGACGCCTCTGTGGTTTATGAAGACGTCGCAGGGCTTGACGATAGGCATGTGGTTGTTGCCAAGATGAGCTAGAAACTGCCTTGGCGTAATGTTGGCGACGGCGGACATGCGGTTCATCATGGTGGGAGGGAGGTTGGGGTTGAGGATGGAAAGAGGAAATGTTGGGGGTTTTTATATGTAATTTGAATGTAAATGAAACAAGGAAAATGGTTGGAGAATTAAGACGTTTGATTTGAAATTCAAACGGGAAATATTTTAGATTTGAATTGACACGAATTTTTTGTTTTTTGTTTTTTGTTTTTTTTTTTGAAAGCGCCGAAAGGAAAGTAAAATTAAGGTTTGACGGAGTAAAATGGAAGTACTGTTGGCTTTATAAAGTAGGAAATTTTAAAATGGGGCTGTACCTTTGTCTACGTAATTCAATCTCTCCCCCTTGCCCAATGTTTTCATTCTTTTAGTTTTTTTTAGTCGGTATACGAGTTGGGTTGGGTTACTAAAATTTTTTTACATTTGAGTTGGTGACTCGAGTAAGTTTGAAGGGTTTACGGGTTGGGTTGGTAAAATTTTTTAAACCTGAGTTGGTGACTCGAGCAACTCCGAAATGTATACAAATTAGGTTGGGTTGGTAAATTTTCTTAGAATTGAGTTGATGACTTGAGCAATTCGAATAGAATTCCCTTTCGTAGTTCGGTTGTCAGATTAATTTTTTTGTATATTAAAAAAATCTTATATATACACCATACATAATATGCTTATAACTAAAATCTCTAAAGTTTAAATATTAAATATTCACAAGATTAATATCGGCCACAAACATCAAATATTCTTAATTTTTGTAATAATCTTAAAAGTATGATAAAACAGAATTAGGTTGTAACGGGTTGAGTTTGATGTGACAAAAAAAAAATGTCGCAAATTGACTCGAATTTTTATTTTTAAAAATTTATTTTTTATTTTCTTTTCTGTTATTTCTTAGTTTTCGGCTAATAAAAATTTTCCTTTTTGACTTTTTTATGTCTACTAAAACTGTCTTAATTAAATTATTTTTCATTTTAATGAGAGACGTCTGTTTATTCATTTAGATGGATGGAGTGAAAATTATTCATTTAGGCAAAAATTATTCATTTAGGCAAAGAAGGAAGGAAAGGGTGAAGAACGTTTTTTCTTTTCTGTTAGATAAACAAGTCAGAGATAAAAATATATTTCTCATTTCTCTTTTTTTACTAAATTAAAAATAAGTTAATTTTAAAATTAGGATGTAAATTTTTTTACTTGTTATAAGTTACTATGTATTATAAAAATTTGATCATATATATATATATATTTATTTATTTATATATTAAGATTTTTTTTACAATTTTTTAATAAAAATTATATTAAAAAATAAAAACATTAAAATAATTATTTTTTTTAAAAAAAAAAACCTCTATAAAGAATTTAATCTTCAAATTCTCGCTTAAAATTATCAACTCAATCTCTATAAAAATAAATAGAAAATTTCACTCGAATAAAAAATAAAACAAGAAGCATGAATCGGGACGGGAAAGCCAACCACGACACGTACCATCTCTAGTTTTAGTTTTAAAATATTTTGGATACTTTTTATATTCAGTCCTCTGTTTATTTTTTTTTAAATTTCATATCAACCCCTAACTTTTTGTTATTTTATATTTCCTCCCTTTTTTAAATGGTCCTTTATTATTTTTTTTTTCCCCCTTTTTGTGTTTAATCCTTAAAGTACGTTCTTCTTTCCTTTTTCCGTCTTCTATTATTAAAATATTTTCAACCCATTTTAATTTTTGGTCTCTTTCTTTTCATATAAAGTTTATTTATCTCATTTTATTACTTAATTTTTTATACCATTATATTTTAATTCCTGGGTTTGTATTAGTCTCCTTAGATTATATTTTTTTTTATAAAAAAAATTGAGTAATTATTTAAAGTATTTGACTCCACTTAGTTAGGTATTGAGAGTTTTTTTTTTAGAAAAATAATAATACTCCTTATTTTATTCTTCTTCTTGAACGAGAAATTAATTGAATAGTAAGTTGAACGTGACTAATAAATTTACGTCGAGTTCTATAATTAGGTGGTCAAGTCATAGGTTATATGAACATCAAATTATTTAATTAATCAAAGTCAATTATTTAATATGATTCTTATCGTTCGAACTCTTGTTAGTAGACAATGAGAGAATTGTAAAAAAATATATATTTTTGACCGGGAAGTATGTCCAAATTTTCTAGGTAAAAGGACGAGAGAAAAATAGAAGGATTATATAATTACGTTTGGTTGAATATTTAAAAATAAGAGATTCAATAAAATATGAATTATATTCGTTTGGTGGTAGATTTAGAAATTGGATACATATTTCAACCATTATTTAAAATGTGATTTATTTATGATAACTTATAGAGTACGAATGGAATGAAAATATTTTTATTTGGAATCATCCTTTTGAAAGTAAGTAATCACTTTCATCAACATATATGCGTAATTCACTTGTAACCGTATATATAAATATTTATTCGAATGAGAAAATAATGTCATAAAATGGCTTCCCTAAAGAAGAAAGATAGTTACCATAATCTATGAACCATGACCATGATGTACTTAATTTTCCTACACACCGTCCAAACATACGAGTGTGGACCCACCAGTTGGTTTGCACACCTCCTAGGTCCCTTTTTTCCAGTGCAAGCATTCTCTATGGCTTATCGTGTCATTTCGATATCATTTTGTCATTTTATCATATCATTTATCATATTTTTCATACGTATATCGGGATTGTATTTCATGTTAGTTCGTCGTTTTGCATGCCAATCATATCATATTATTCATATTACATACATATGTTATATCATAGCGTTTCCATGCTTCCATAATAACAGTTTTCATTCTCTACATATCATAACATATCATAAATCACAACAGTCATATAATATAACCCGTGTATGCCTTACACATATCACTTCATAACATATCGTATCACAATACTGTTGGGTTTTATGTCCTAAAACTCATAGTTTGTAAACAAAGATATATTCTATTTTCAATAAAGTTATTATTGATGTTTATTCAGTAAAAATTGTTATTGAATAAAGTGAACTTTACGATCATTAATCTAAATCCAATAAACTAAGAACACTCTGGCTATAGTATGATTACTTGAACTATATGTAGAGACATAAGAGTGGATCAAGTTCAAGTATATAGTCAAAATGATCTATAGTATAAGGATAAGGCTGAGTACCTTATTCTGGGGACACTATGGATGCGGCCCACTTTTGTATATGATATAAACAATGTGATCACTAAATTGTGCATGTGGAGACATGTGAGTGGGGGCGTCCTATGCAATGAGTATTGCATAAGATCGGACCATGAAGAAAACCACTCTCACTTCATAAAGTCATTTACTGTTGAGACTGATTTTCTTTTCATTCGATAACCTAGGTAACTCAGTTTTAATCCTGAGCTAACCATGAACTCCTGTTTATTCGGAATTATCCTTAGATTTGCATGGGTGAGAGTGGCTCTAGTTCGCCGACTCAACAGGCCTCCCATTTCAGGGGTAAGACTGGGTGAATGGCTGGGGATGTGGGGTGCAAGACGGAATTCACTCCTACCCACTTAGGGATAGAAGAAAGGTAGTTCCCTTAAGCACTGACTCCAGGTCTTGAACAAGGGGCCCCACCCTCTCATTGGCCTGAGAGGGATTTGGTTTACTGGTTGGACCACAAACCAATTGTTCATTAGAGGATCAGTGAGACATAAGGAACAAGAAGTAACTTCAAGGGTAAAACGGTAAATTGACCCAGCTCTAGTTACGAACAACCTGTGAAGGATCGACTTACTAATCATGGTTATATTAGATGGACAGAAATATATCTATAGTGAGGGGAGTGCAACTACTAGGCTATAGTGGAGTGTCGTAGTAGTTAACGAATGTTGGTTAACCAGGTTAATGAGTTTAATCGGTTAATCTTGGATCGTTGGAGCCCATGATCTATAGGTCCATTAGGTCCCTCTGCTAGCTCATATCGGACTAAACCATAGAACAATGTGACGAGTGAGTTCGAAGTGTTCGAATTCAAACTAGGGAATATGCGTTACATATATACGATATATTTAACCGCAATTTTGTTTTATTTACGAATTAAACGAAAAGAGAGAATGTGAGATATTTAAATAAGATTTAAATATCTTAATCAATTATGTGTCGGAATTGATTGGGATTGACATTTGAATTAATATTAAATATTAATTAAATAGTTTAATTAATCATTTAATGTTACTCTAATTTGAAATTCATTATTCAAATTAATTGTTGAATTAAAATGAAGAAAGTCAAAATGTTGACTTTCATCTAATGGAAAAATCCATGTTAGTGGAATTTTGAGGTGTCAAAATTTGGTTTAACCAAACTTGCATGTTTTCCAAATAAACCCCACAAGTTTGAGTGGAATTTTGGGTGTCAAAATTTGGTTAACTCAAACATGCATGCTTGCCACATAATCCCAAACTCTTGAGTGGAATTTTAAGTGTCAAAATTTGGTGATCTCAAGTTTGCATGAACATGCAAACTTGACTCTTTAAATAGAGTGATCATGATACTTGGAGGGATGGTCTTCATCTTGATGAAAAACCTTGAGAAAAACTTCTCACAAACACTCTCTTTCACATATACAAAATCCCTCCCAAGTTTAGTCACTCACCGGATTCCACAATCCCGTTCTAAGGCCGGAGGATAGTGGAGAAGACACTAGTGGTGGTTCGAAACCGATTCGTGAGGCAAAAGGAGTTTGAACTACAAAAGGTTAGTATTTAAACTCATTAAGTTTTAATACTTATGAACATGTTAGTAATTTACAATAATTGATGTTCTAAAAGTGCCTAAGATCCAAATTGCTTCCGCATGTGTTATATTAACACCATCAAATACATCATATCACAATAAATAAATAAATATATATATATATATATATCCGTCATTCACATATCATATCATTTCGTAAACACCTCATAGTCATATCGCTCCATATGCATATCCTAGTCATAACATTTCCTAAATTTGTCATAGCCTTATCGTTCTTATACATCTCATAGTCGTATCATTTCATGACATATCTTAGTCATATCGTTTCCCAAACGTATCTTAACCATATCATTTCATGAACGTATTCTACTCATATCATTTCGTGAATGTATCCTAGTTATACCGTTGCATGAATGTATCATAACCATGTCGTTTTATGAACATATCTTAATCATATCGTTACATTACGTTTATCGCATCTTTCTCATATTCTATCTCAAACATATCATTTAACACATCATACCATAAGAGTTATCGTATCATTCACATAGCATAACATATACATATCATATATCGTGATATCGTTTCATAGACAATTCACATATATCAAATATATGAAACGTGTCAACACACAACATCAAATATAACCATACCCATAATAAGACCATTTACTTGATTAGCTTAGACTAGTATCACCAATTTATCTTTAATAAAAGTTTGATTTTGTCTTTTGTATCTAAATCAATCTTGCAAGCAAGCCATCTTGCTTAGCCGCCACCTCACATCCGCCACAATCTTTCACCATGGTCGGACCATGCACCAAGACACAACCAACAAATCTCAAATTTACATGGAGGTGTGCAAATCATGTACATGCACCCTTGGTTTTTCTCAACGGGTCGATTGCACTTTCAACAAGGTTTCGAATTAGATTCAGTACCGTTTTTTAAAATCCATTTTCCCACAGTAGCACAATCTACAGGATGGTGAGCTTCTTCGACTATGATACCACTCGTTGAAAACGCAATAGAGACGATAAGAAAATTGTTCTCGAGAAACAAGAACTTACATTTTTCTTGTTAATAACTTTACTTTGCTCGACTTTCCACAAAATGACAAATCCTACCCATGTATACTAGTCGGAAAATACATCAAGCGACGTCAATATTAAATACCAGTATAGGTAACTTTTCACCAATACATCACCATATACCTCAACTATTCATATATCCCTAATGTTTATGTATTTAACATGTATTGAGATTAATTCTTACCGTTCAATTATACTGACAATGTTGCTGAAATTTGTAATGGATTTTACTATTATTTACTCAAATAATGAGTTCATGTTGTATTATGTTGGAACTTGGAGATATGGTAATCGTCAAGACTCTTGGTAATCGTCAAGACTCTATTAGAACAATGGATACGCACAAAAAAAAAAATAAAAAAAAAATACTTAATTCGTTGACGACCCATTGCATGGTTCGAGGCTAAATGTTGAACCTAAGTCATTTCGTTAAAAAAACAAAAAAAATCGAGTAAAGTTTTAAAAATGGTGTGGTGTTCTTATGTAAGACTTATCTACCTTATTTTATTTTTTATTTTTTTTAAAAATTAAATTAATAAAAATATCTCTAAATTTAGTATATTTTCAAAAAATTTAATAATATTTTTCTAGGGGTATTATAAAAATGACGTAAAGATCATATATTCTTTTAGATAATATTTAAAGTTAAATGATATATATTTTTAATTAATTTAACTTTTTTTATTAAAAAAATAACTCACACATTTTCTGGAGTGGCACAAAAAAGAAAGAGTTCAATACTGAAATTACAGATCTGCCCTCCCTCCCAGTCGACACATATTGTATTACAGAAATGGCATCTGGACTTTTTTGGTATTTGGTCATTGTTTTCAATTATCTGTTGGTTTTTGCAAAGAATTTTAAAGACAACCTGCTGCTGCTACTAGACTTAGTCCTCTGTTCTTAAAGAGAGGGCAGAACAGAAATTAGAAAAAGGCTTTCAAGAAAGAAACAGATCTGCGAAGCTCTTAATCTGCTCAACAATGGCGTCAAAGCTACTCCTTCTCTTAGTCTTTGTGTTTGATGTCATCGCTTTTGGGTTAGCCATTGCAGCTGAGCAAAGGAGAAGCACTGTAAAGCTCTTACTCTTTTCCCCTCTCTCTTTACTTCGCTTTATTGATGCATATTTTAGTGAAAATTTGTGCCTTTACTTCAAATCTTGGTGATCTATGGCCGTTCTCTTCTGGGTTTGCTTAGTTCATTTGGTTCTTAATATGGGTTCTGAATACAGAGACGGAATATGAACATTGGGTTTTTAGGTTTAAGGGATTTAGAACGTTCCTGCTAGTTTTCTCAGTGACCAAACAAAGAAAGGTGTTTTGTTTCAGCTGGAAAAGTGCTCAGATCTGCTTTTATTGGTTTTTTTAAACACCAATTGTCCTGTTCATACAGAAACTTCTTGTGAATGATCACACATAATTTCAATGCACTTCTTTGAGTTGTTTGTGTTCTTCTAGATCGAGTGTGTGTTGTTGTGCGATTCTAATAGTGTTCTGTTATTGGGATTGTGATATACCATAACAAATCTCGAAAAACTACTCTTTTCATGTAAGGATGCTTAACCGTGGCACCGATATTATTCGGGGCGGAGAAGGAGATTCTACGAACCTTCTTCAATGTGAGATTTGCAAATCTTGAAAGACTACTCTTTCGTCTATGGATGCTTAATCACTAGGTTGAGATTGCTTTAAGGAGAGATCTTGTAAGAGTCTAACCCCACCGGTAATGGATATTGTCCTTTTTGGAGTTTCTCTTTTGGCTTCCACTCAACGTTTTAAATGTATGTGCTAGGGAGAGGTTTCCACCCTTATAAAGAATACTTCGTTTTCCTCCCCAACCGATGTGGGATCTCACAATCTACCCCCTTTAGGGCTCAGCATCTTCGTCGGCACTTGTTCCCTTCTCTAATCGATGTGGGACTCCCATTCCACTCCCCCTTTTGAGCCCAGCATTCTTGCTAGCACACCTCGTGTCTACTCCCCTTCGGGGCTCAGCCTCCTTGTTGGCACATCGCCCATTGTCTGACTCTAATATCATTTGTAACAGCCCAAACCCACTGTTAGTAGATATTGTCTTCTTTGGGCTTTCCCTTCCAGGCTTCTCCTCAAAGTTTTAAAATGAATATGATAGGGAGAGGTTTCCACAACCTTTTAAAGAATGTTTCGTTCTCACAGATCTATGGATCTCAAAGACAAATCTAAAGATGAATTCTTCTTCAAAGGCAGATCTGATCTTCTTAGGCCCCACATTGTTTGTTTTTGACCCACAAGCCATTACTTTCCCCTCACTTTCTTTACCTGCTCCCAACAAGAACAGCCAAACTCATAACTCAGTGGGGAACTGTTTGAAAGGTCAATAATTGTCTTCTTTTTGTAAAAGATTTAGTTGAAGTACTTTGTATTCTTATCTGTTCTATGAAGGACAAGATATTTATCTCTAAAAACTTTGAATGTTCTAAAGAGTTCATAATTATTTTAATCCCATTTGATTTGAAATGATTTCACAGGCAAAGATAGTTGAAGACACTGATGCCAAAAGAAACTATTGTGTATATGACTCAGACATTTCAACTGGCTTAGGAGTTGGAGCATTTCTCTTCCTGATGGCTAGCCAGATCCTCATAATGGTGGCTAGCCGCTGCTTTTGCTGCGGTAAGCCTCTGAGTCCGGGTGGTTCCAGGGCTTGGGCCATCATTCTCTTCATAACTTGCTGGTAAGTCGAGTCGAGCAAACTAACATGTTACGACATTGAAATTTTGTACATTAGTATGATATTGTCTACTCATATGAAATAATCCGTTTCAGGGTGTTCTTTTTAATCGCCGAGATTTGTGTACTCGCGGGTTCTGCTAGGAATGCATACCACACCAAGTACAGAACATTGCTTACTGATACTCCTCCCTCTTGTCAAATGCTGAGAAGAGGAGTGTTTGCTGCAGGAGCAGCTTTCATTTTCTTAACTTCCATTGTTTCGCAGTCCTACTACGTTTGCTACTCGAGGGCCCGGGAGAGCTTCCAATCACACAACAAAGACACTGGCATCGGCATGAGTTCGTACCGTTGAGATTCGTCGTAAATGTCGTTTTTTCGATCACGTTCTGTTTCGATATAGTTTTGCCTTACATCACACCTTTTGTAGCTTTCAATCCAGTTTATAGAAGCCTATAGGTTGTCGTCTTTCTCTATCGTTCTATGTTTCGACAAAACTCCGTGGTCGATAGTCTTCGTGTCGGTATCAGAAAAACATTGCTTGTTTGATGGTTTAGGCTATTAGAAAATGAAGATTTATGTTGCAGGATAATGTTTCTTATTCTTATTCTTTCATCCTTTTGATTATTTTCCCAGTAAATTGTATGTAATTAATATTTTATGTTATACTCAAAAAATTATGGAATTAAAAAAAAAAATAATATATATATATATATATATATATATATATCTTTTTATAACTTAATTTAGTGTAAATTTAAAAGTTAATAATATATTATCATTATTATTTATATATGAGGGTAGATATCACGTGCTACAGGTCCATTTTATCACCTCTTTTTGTAAAGTTTAATCATAGGTTTCACGTTCAATCAATTTTTAGGTCCATTTGGACGACTTAAGTATAATTTTCTGTTATACGCTCACGCCACACGTATAGTGCTCTGATATGAGTTGTGGCGGAAGTGGAAGCAAAATCGATTGTACTCATATACTCATAAATATAAATTAAATAAAGAGACAAAGATTTATGTGATTTGGAGAGAAAATTTCTCTACATCTATTGATGGTAGTTAATCACCGTAACCCAAGTGTTTAGAAGTGTATTTTTCACAATCTCACGCTACAAGGATTCTCTTACAAAGTTTCTCCTAATTGTGTTTAGGCAAACACAAAATGGAATGACTCCACATTTCAAAATAATGCTAAACAAATATTTACATAGGCGTAGCAATATTAATGTTTACGTGAATCAAGATGATTCATGTATCGATATGGGAGATAAACCAAATGAATTCCAATAGGTTCATGCATAGGAGAGGAGAATGTACCAAAAATGGTCACGATTTTTCTTAACAATTTACAACATTCTCATTACGAGAGCATACGCTTAAAATGAACAATATCATGTTATTTATAACAAAGATTTAGTTGTGATATCATAGACATGCTCTTGATCTGTCTTGGACTACAATTCGAGGCATGTTAGACCAACACAATTCTCCACAATGGTTAAGAAAAAGTTCTCGTGGCTTTGCTTTGGGCTTCCCAAAAGATCTCATACCAATAGAGGAATAGCCCAAAAGATCTCATACCAATAGAGTTAGTATTCCCCACTTATAAACGCATGATCATTCCCTAAATTAGCCGATGTGGGATTTTTATCATCCAACACTTCCCCTCGAACAAAGTGCGTCTCTCCTTAACCGAGGCTCGACTCCTTTTGAGTCTTAGTCATTTTTTACTGCCTTCAAGGAGGCTTGACTCATTTTCACCTCTTTTTACACTATTTCGAAAACCTAAGAACTTATCGTATGGATATGTAAAATACAGGATTTCCAATTATCGTAAGTCAATTTTCATATAAAATATTCCCGGACAACCCATATTAATGATAATATTGAATCATTATTACTTTATAGATTTTTTTTCTTTCACTAGAAATATACGGCAACTCAACACGACAAAGATAAGGAAGACTTCTCTATCCGGTTCTAAACTCTTATTTGAATCTTTTACCTCATGAAATTAAATAATGTAGTTTGTGGGTCCCTGAGGAACTGACTGGCAGTCCCACATCGCCTGTGACTGAAAGCAGCAGACTAAAATTAGCTATAAAAGGAGGAAAGCAAGTTGGCTCGACCTTTTGGCTAAGATCAAGTGTAGTATCTGTTCTTCTCAGTTTAATATCTGATACGTCGCCCAAGTCTTGCACTACTGCCTGGACCTGACGCGCCCTTCCAATTTCCAGTCCACAACAATTTCTAGGGTGCTCGGGAAGTAGAGGCCAGCATAAATTCGACGAAATAATTTTGGACGTATCGTACATTACGACAACTCGGATCAACCCTAGACATGTAAATATGGGTTTGTAGGGGCTCTAACGACCCAAAAATAAATAAATAAATAAATAAAAAATAATAATTAATTAATTAAATAATTGAAATAATAATTTTCTCTCAACTACTCTCCATTCACCCCTCTTCCTCTCTTAAATTATCTCTCCTCAACCATCCCATCAGTCAAAATTTCAGAATCTCTCAACTAACTCACAACTCCTCTCAATCAATGTATGACTATTTCTCCTCAACCAACTCACAAGTACTAGAATACAACCAACTCACAAATCCACAAATCGAGAATATAATCTCTACTCAACCTAACTCACAAATCCATCCACAAATCGAGAATACAATCTCTACTCAACCTAACTCACAAATCCAGAATACAATCTCTGCTCAAACCAACTCATAAATCCAGAATACATGCATATCCACAAATCCAGAATACAATCTCTGCTCAACCAATCTAGAATACAATCTCTGCTCAACCAATCCAGAATACAATCTCTGCTCAACCAATCTAGAATACAATCTCTGCTCAACCAATCCAGAATACAATCTCTGCTCAACCAATCCAGAATACAATCTCTGCTCAACCAATCCAGAATACGATCTCTGCTCAACCAATCCAGAAAACAATACAATCTCTGCTCAACCAACTCACAAATCCAAGATGTTGTCTGCTCAACCAATCCAGAATACAATCTCTCAACCAATCCAGAATACAATCTCTGCTCAACCAACTCACAAATCCAGGATGCATTCGTATGCCTCTGCTCAACCAACTCACAAATCCAGAATACAAGATGCATTAGTGGTTCCTACAACCAAAAATAAAAGAAAGAAAAAAATACTAACAAACAGATTTACAAGGAGAGCTGGAGATTTAATTTTTGGAGAGAGAGATCTTACTTTTGTTATTACTGTGGATCATATTTCAGATCTCATTTTTATTTATAAGAATCAAATTTCCTTCTCCTTTGTCTCATTATTCATAACTAGATCTCTTGTTCGTTTTGGTTACGATGTTAGGAATAACCAGAATAAATGAGGCAAATATTTGTCAACAGAATAAAAAAAATACAGAATAGATAGAAAAAGGGAAGATAGGAAGTAAATACAAAGCAAATATTTGTCAACCGAATACAAAAAATACAGAATAGATAGAAAAAGGGAAGATAGGAAGTAAATATAAAACAGAGAGTAATAGAGAAGAATAGGAACAAAAAATTACAAAACAGAGAGTAATAGAGAAGAATAGGAACAGAGAGTAATAGAGAAGAATAGGAACAGGAACAAAAAATTAACAGGTAAATAAGAAAGGAAAGAGGAAAGAAGAAAGGAAAGATTTGGAAAGAAAATTTATCTATGAATTTTAGATTTTAATACAAAAGGAGGAATAAAAAAACAAAAGAAAATACATATAAAATAAAAGAAAAATTTGAGAGGAAGAATTAATTAGAATACAAAAAATATGAGAAGAAGTTTCTGTTAACAAAATCAAAAGAAAAGACAAAATATATATATATATATATATATATATATATATAGCCAAATAGGAATAGAAATGCAGGAAAAAGAATAAATAAATAAAGAGTAAGTAAAGGAAAAAATGCAGAGAGTAGGAAAGAAGTAAAAGAGAAATACAGCATATAGAAGAAAAATAAATAAATAAATAAAGAGTAAGAAGTAAAGGAGAAAATACAGAGATCAGGACAGAAGTAAAAGAGAAAATACCAGGCATAGAGAGAAAAAAATAGAAAGGGCCTTGAAGAACTAAAAGAGAAAATACAGGCTAGAATACAAAAATCAAAAGAAAAAAATAGAGGAAGGAAAAAATAAAAGGGAAGAGTGGGGAGTAAGAATCGATGGAATTGACCAATAATATGATTAAGTAAGAATCGATTAAAAATTGGTCAAGAATATATCTTGAACAAAAATTGAGAGAAAAAACAGAGTACAGAAAAAATATGAAAAGACATAAGAAAAGTCACTCGAAATAAAAAATAGAAAATGAAATCTTAATATAAATAGAATATATATATAATATGTGTATACATATTTAGAGGTATATTATAACGTTCCAAGACTTTATCTATGCAAAGTCTGTAATGCTCGCGTGAAGTTTAGCACATGAACCATTATTAGAGTTAGAGAATTGAACATGAAATTGATGCCTTATAGGTTGGCTTGGATACAAAGGGAAAAATCGAACTTTCATTAAAGATAAATTGGTGACAACCGTATAAGCTAATCAGGTAAGTGGCCTTACTATAGGATAGACTAGAAATTGTATGAGTTATGATGATGTGTGAGTTACGATACTTGATGATGTGTGCAGTATATACATATTTTGATGAATGACGTACTTGATATGTTTGATGCACTTTGTGGCAATATGATGAGTATGATGATTGCATGACGTTTACCTTAATATGATGATGTTTTCCATATTGAGCATGTTATATGATGATGAGTGTCATATTGCATCATGTCGTTAGATCGACATAGGACACAACCCTAAGAGCGTGAAAATGATATTAATATAAATATCCACGAGTATGTGTTACCTAGAGTAACAAAGAGATGAGACTAGAAGGTTGTGTCAGAAGAGACATTATGATGGATTTAGAGGGACCTCATGCATATTGTATGTTCATAAGCATAGGGCTACTTCCCTTAGAGATGATGAGTGCGGATGCACACCATATGATGAGCGCGAATGCGCACAGGTGCGAATGCACACAGATGAGGGTGTTCATGAGGCGCATGACACTATGAGGTTCCGCTGACCTCCGGACGTCGCTAAAGATTAGCTTGACCAGAGGGTCCAGGAGGTGTGCGAGCGCCCTGGGGATTCACACTCGCACGTGTGAGTCGTGTGTAGGGAAGTACTACACATCCAATTTGTCCGAGACTGGAGGTCACCCCTAAGATGATTAGAGATAGGTCCCTAAATCATGATTGCATGTGTTTGCATTTGCATGGCCCCTATAGTGGGGCCACTTACTAAGTATTCTTTGAAATACTCAGATGTGCCACATCATTTTTTTCAGGTAAAGGCAAGACGCATTTGTACGGAGGACGGCCGCATCGCTCACAGAGACTGTGGCACGTGCATAAGGTGGATTCATATTTAAATTTCTAGTCTTAAGTTAGAATAGGTTGTTTTGCATTTCATTGTTTTATATTATTTTGTATTTGTTTTTGTTTTTTCTAAATTTCAGTATTTCATATTTAAACACGTAAGACTATGACTGTGTTTTCCAGAGAAAAAGTTGTTTTAAACGTTTTTTTTGAAGTTTACGTTATCAATTATGTTCATGTAAGAGTTATATTTCCGCATTATAGATAAGCATGAGACATTAGTAGCGACTCTGAGTATGTGGAAATTTAGGGTCGTTACAGAGGCCATTATCGATAAAATCTTAGAAAGTTGATTTTTAAAATCCTAGGCGTTTAATTCCCCCATTTTTTTTTTTTGAAGTTTATTTACTTGAAATTGAATTGAATATTATATATGTGTATTCTGATCTAAACTTTGAAGTCTTTCCAAATAGTAGTCTATTATGTTTTTAAATAATTCAATCAATGATCTAAATAATTTTATTTTAATTAACTTAAAATTTAATCTTCTCCGATTTAAATAAATGAAAATTAGTTTTTATTAAAATAGTTAGATTCTCCTAAATTTAATTTTTTTTTTAAAAAAAAATTACGTACACATTTATTAAAATTTTAATTAATTCCTATTCAATTACACTCATATTTATTTTTAACAATGCATTGAAGTTAAATGAAAAAATGATGTAATATTTTAATTTACATTTTTCTTTTCTTCTTTCCTCTCATGATATCTAATTTACATTTTTCTCTTCTTCTTTCTTCTAATAATATCGGAGTTATATCTTTAACTTAGTTATGTCAAAAGAATCATCAAATGTCAAATCAAGAAGTTGTGAGCCTCAAAATATTTTCCTAGTTGGGCGTGACATACACTTAATCATTGCAAATGTGCTACCGAGAGCTTTTGAGTATCACTTAATCATTGCACTACTATTTGGGCGTGACATACACTTGTAATTTGATTAGGCACATTAGGGATTCAGCAACGAGTCTCTAAATATTTAAATATAGATATGCTCGAATGTGCCTTGTCATTGCACTACCGCTTTGGTATGACATACCCTTATAATTCGATTAGACACATTAGGAATTCATCAATAGGTCTCTGAATATAAATATGCTAAAGCATCAATTTATTCAACAATCATAATATCTTCTCTCTACATGTCGTAGACAATTACAACTAAAATTAGTTATTACCCAATATAAACTAAACTTATCATGAATAGATAAATAAATATTCAATATTTAAAACTTGAATTTAAAAATCGTGTAAGAAAAAGAGATTGAAAGTTAAATTGCAAAGCCCCAGTTGAAAACAATCTCATCTCCATTTTTCATTTAATTTAAAAGCTGAATATTAAAACATAACTTTAAAAAAATATTATTTTAATGATTTTACCATTTGGCCACAATTCCGAAATGAAAGAGAATTAAAAAAAAAATGGTCAATAAACGTACTTTTTTTAAAGGATATGACACTTGAGTTACTATCAAACAAACCCTCACAAAGTTAAATTTTAGAAGTCCTCCAAATACAAATACATTAAATCACGATAAATAAGAAACAATCAAAGTTTCACTTAACCAAACATCAATAACTGTCTCTCTTGATCAGAACTTGAATCTTCTTCACCCAGTAATACTATATATTCTCAAAAAAAGGAAATTGAAAATCAATTTCCCAGTGGAGAGAAGCATGAGAAGGTTAATGCTACTCTGTCAATTTATCCTTCAGATATGTTAGGACAGCTTTGGTTCCTTTCTCTAAGATTGCCCTTCGAATGCTGTATAAACAAATGTGACCAATGGTTTAAAATACTAACACATGAAAATTCATCAGATAGTAAAGATTAATCAAGCAATTTACTTTCATGTTGAAGTGGAAAAAACGAAACGAAACACAGTCATACCTTCTTAGTGGATTTCCATCCAGTTTCAGTACCTGTAAGCTGGGTTCAAGCAAACTCTGATTTTCGAAAGAAAGAAAGTAAATTGTAAGTGACGATGTGAAACCAAAGGTTGAGACTAATATATGTCTTATCCATTAAATTATGCTTTAAGAGTAACCAATAAGCGAGTGAAAGCTTATGATCTCCTTGATTTAAAATAAGTTTGAATTTGGTCCTAACATTAACTGAGCCTCTAAAATTGTGATTATAGTACTTAAAAATTTACTAACAATTTTAGAAAAAGTACTAAAAAAGAGAATGGGTCATGAAGAAGCCTTCTTTTAAAATTAAAAACCAGAAACAGAAAATGAAAAGGCCATCAAGGGAGAAAGTAATTGCAAGACAATGTATTATGCAAAGCACTTTATGTACGCTAACAACTTCCACCCATTCTCACCAGCTGTGGAGGGAGCATTGAAATGTTATTATCAGATAGGTCCAGCTCAGTAAGGGAGGTAAGATTCTTCAATCCCTGCACCAAATCAAAGATGAATCAGATAGAGGATAGAACTAGGTGGAAGGAAGGTACAGGGCAAAATATAATATATATCTAGTCTAAGCATATGAATTTAAATAGACATTGTAATCCAAGAAATCAGGAGCAATGAGTAAAATCAAAGTCCTCTGATATTTATCCCCAGCCAGAAGAAGTATGAAAACATGAGATCTATCTTCAAATAACACATGGATTCGAAGCCCATGAATTTGGTCCAAGAAATTGCTATACTTTAAAAACTTGACAAGTAAAAGTAAATCATTAAGCATTTGTGCCAACCAATCTCTTTTCAGATAAGAACATCAGCTAATCATACTGATAGCGCCAATTTGAATTTGACCCGTGAAGGCCTCTTGGATTGGAACTACACTATTCATTAATTAATGAAACAAGTTACCTCTGGAACCAATTGAATTGAATTTTGACTCAAATCAAGTATCTGTAGATGCTTTAAGCCCAAAATAGATGATGGAACTTCATGTAGCCGCGTTCTCCTGTTAATTAAAAGTCATTACATTAGGGTATGAATGTTTTCAGATACAAGAACACGGTACATGAAAGCACGAAAGGTATCATAAGGACTGAAAAATATCCCAGATTCTTGTGAATAACCTTAGGTACAGCTCTCGCAGAAGGGGTAAGCTGGAAAATGTTGGGTGCTCTGGCAAGGAATCTATGTTACCACTAAGATCTAAAACCTGTAGCATGGGGGTTTCTTGAAACCCATATGATGGAATCTACAAAAGCAAGTAACATCACCTGGTTAGATTTTTATTAGTAAAGAAACCAATTAGTGGGAAACAGTCGGACTGTTCAGCATTTGTGACGAGAAAAAGGAGGGGTCAATCCAATAGCTAGAATGTCGGAAAACAAAAAATTTCAAAATAATGTAAAATTTCAAAACTGAATTTTACCACTAGTCTATCAGAGATTAACAAATATACGACCTTAAAAGCAAAATAATGTAGCTCCTTTGAGTTGAATGATCCACTCGGTTGCTAAATCCTTGGGAAAATAGGATATTTAAGAATTTAACGAAGTCTAAATATCAACAAAACTTCTCTTCCCAAATGCCACAATGTACAATCCTGACTCTAGAACATCTCTCGAGTTTTTTTTTTTTTTTTTTTTTAAAAAAAAAGAAAAAAGGAACAAGAAGAACATCCATGAATTACTTTGTACCTGTTTAAGTGGATTATTATCCAGCTTTAGACACATGAGATTAGGTAGCGACTTGAGAATTGCACCTGGCCAATCTTTGATCTTGTTCCTAGACAAAATCAAGGTCTGCATATGTTTGATGAATTAATGCCATCAATTATCGAAAACATTTAACGAAAAATAGTTAAACTACGTGACTTACAGAGCTAATAACATATCAATCCGAATGGGTAGTATTTTAGGCAAAGTCCTGCAGGTTTTGGTACCAGGTAAACACAAACGCAAAACGCAGTGATGAAGGAAATTTGACCTTTATACTTATAAATATCAAACTGGTTGGCCTAAATGTCTACATCTAATTAGGTTTTATCTAACTGCAGCAAGAATATTTTCCTACAGTTCAAAATTTACTAAATTGAAGTTCCTACCACCCATGAGTTTTAAGATCAGCTGTCGACTGTCAAAATGAGTATTTCCTATGGAACTTAACTATACTCATCACTTCATTGATTGTGTAACGCTTAAACTAAGCATATTGACCTGCAGAGAAGTACACGAGGAAAGTTCTCCAGGCAGCTCCTGGAGGGAATTCTTTGACAGATCAAGTTTCATGAGTTCACTGCATTCCCAAACTTCTGATGGCACAGCACTTAGCCCTTGCCCTTCTAGAGAAAGCTCCTTAAAGCAGGAAAAGCATGAATTAATGATAAAAGAGAAAATCACAGAATAAAAATCACACGCACATAAACTAGCTTGAGGTACTCATTGGAAGCAGGAAGTAAACAAAGCCAAATGCATCAAATCTTATCATCAATGATGCTCGGAGAAATTATTTTATGATTCTCGGAATATTATCGTTGCAATTTAGATCTTTTTGCCATCCCATTGATGATAAATGAACCAACCAGGTTTCGTTGCTTGTTTGTAATTAGAAACTTCGAAACTTAATATAGGAGCTTCTCATGAAATGCTTGCACCACTAAAACCATTTTGGTAAGGGTATGTTCAGAAACTTGTGTGTTGTGTTTCTTTTTTCTTGTTTCTAGATCTTTTTAGAACTAGAAACTTGGTAACTAAAAAGAAGGGTGTTTGGTAATCAATTCGTTTTCTTGTTTCTTTGAAAAATAGAAACATAAACCAATAAAGAAAAATGTGTTTGATAATTGTTTCTTATTTTTTAGTTGAAATAAGACTTGGCAGATATAATATACAAAAAGAAAAAACATATCACACAA
The DNA here is from genome assembly GCF_002738365.1 of Cucurbita moschata. Classification (NCBI taxonomy): domain Eukaryota; kingdom Viridiplantae; phylum Streptophyta; class Magnoliopsida; order Cucurbitales; family Cucurbitaceae; genus Cucurbita; species Cucurbita moschata. The sequence goes on from NW_019268567.1 coordinate 407,671, forward strand.
ATGTAAAACAAGTATAAAGAGTTAAAGAGCTAGTAACACTTAAGTACCAAAGAATAAATAAATAATAATAATAAGAGATGCATTTTATCAACTGTTGTCCTAATTTGATCGGCAATTTCATCTCTAGCTTGAGCCATTTGTTTAAATGATCTTGGCTCCCATCTAGCTGAATTAGAATATTCTGTAAATTATTCAGCAAACTATTGTAATTCTTCGGTGATCATTAATTTATTGCAATCTTCGGTAAAGAGATCATATGTAATCATTCAAATTTTAGCATGATCATATTAACAATCATTCAAATTTTAGCATGATCATATTAACAATCATTCAAATTTTAGCATATTTGTGAACAGTAATGCAGCATGCTATTGGTATATATCTTTTTTAGAAGAGATTAGCATATAGTTTTGAGTGCTGATTGGATAAGGAGACATTTGTTAAGGACAGGAAGTCATAGAGCTTTTGTACTTCTAATCAATCTTAAAATTAGTCATGTGAAGTTAATTTTATTAAAATTGGTCAAATAATAATAATACTTTCCATGCAAGAAAAGATAATGTGAAAATGGTTTCAAATTTTAAAGAGGCAATACCAAGAATGACTTCGTTTTTTCCAAAATTAACAATAAAATAAGCAAATTTGGACATTTGAAAATACAAAGACTAAAATTAAACAAGTCACAAAGTATAGGGACCAAAATGGTATTTAAACCCTTTATTTTTTTTTTCTTTTAAAACATGTGTTTCTAGTTAACCAATTAGACCACAAACAAAACCCAACAAAGAGAATGAAGAAAGAAAGATTTTAACATAAAATACGTCATTAGTTTTTTTCATTTGGTAAAAACAAATTATGAATCGAGGAAAGATAATAGAAATTTAAATGGAAAAGAAACTCAAGTGAGCAGAAGAAAAAATCTGATATCCCATATCACCCATGAGAGAGAGAGAAGAGAGAGAAATAGGATCGAGAGATACAATTCAAGTAATAAGCACACTATTGAGAGAAAAAAAGAAGCTAATGGAGAAAGTAACAGAAGTGGCTATCCAAAATCAAAGAGGATGTTGCTGTTGCCAGCTTTGGAAGCGTGTACAAATGAGGAGAGCAGAAAATGAATAGAAGGAAACTATTTTTTATAGTTTCTGAAACTTCGCATCATTTTAAGGAATACTTTTTAAAAAAAATTAAAACAAATGGTTAGCCAAACATGTCTTTTTCTAAAAAAAAAAAAAAAAAAAAAAAGNGGTCAAAAGAAGCTGCTTATACATTCATGATATCAGCAGCAGCTTCCCCACTTTTGAGCAGTGATTGATCTGCTGTATTAAGGGACACCAAATTCCCCTGAACACTCAACCCATGATTTTGTCCCTTTTGCGCCATTCATACACGTCCGTCCATTGCTAGTAGACATTGTCTCGGGCATAGCCCACACTTGTCCTTCTGGATTGAATGATAAAAAGAAAGCAGCTCACGTGGAGTCTGAACCAAAGGGGCTGTCCAACCACAATAAAAAGGCCTTAGCTCCTCCCTCCTCCGCCTCCTAATTCCATCTCTTCCATGTATAATTTGGTGTGTCATCATAAAAGGGTTTTGAATTATTTTTTTTAAAAAAAAAAAAAAAAAAAAAAGAGTGAGACAGACAGATTGGAACCAGAAACAGAAAATGGGAAGGTTACCAATCCGGCCTAAGAAACTACAAAGTGTAATAATTCTAGAACTACTGGAAAGTTGTGTCGATCCCACTACCTCTCTTTTAGTTAGTTTCCATAGTAAAAACTATCCTGATGCAAAATGTTCGAACTAGGCTTTGTTTATTCCTAAAAGTAAGCTTGGACCAATATCTCTGTCAAGTAACAGATGTAGTACGGTAGGTAATGGCTCCAAAGTAAGAGTTCAGAAATTACATATTAAATCATCATTGGATGACAGAAGAACTGTAAAAGCGTTAGAAATTTTCAAAAAAGATATGGCAGTCAATACCTTTGAAGTGATAGACATTCTAGCTGCCATAGTAATTACATTCTCTCTCTGAGTGCTACTAGCTTCAGGATCTAGAAAAGTACACTATGTAAACACCATAACGAAGAGAGACTGCAGACATGAAATAATAAATGCCCTAAAGCACCGAAAAAAAAGAATAAAATTAAACAAAAAAACTACTGAACCTTCATTCTCAGGAAGTCTACTTCGAAGAAACTTCAATAAAGCAGGAGTTGGACCAGAAACTAGTGAGCTAGCATTGAACGAAGCATTCAAAATTGGTTATCGTTTTCATTGAAATTAAACAATGAAAAGCAATTCATTCATAAGCATTAGGTAGGTAAGAATACACTCAACAGAACTTTCACACCTTCGAAGAGTTCGTATGGGATTCCCTGCGAGCAAGAGCTTTCGTAGCGTAGTCATCTTACCTACACAAAAATTAAAATTAATGTATGTCAAAAGTCCTTTAAGAAAACAACAATACCCTGTTGTTTCTAATTTTTCCAGCTACATTCACCAAATCTAACTTTCAAAAGAATGCAAAGAGGCATTCTGTGGTTATAAGAAAACTACATTCGCCTCCCAGAAGCAGGCAAGTTAAGTGGAGGCAACACTTGCTCAATAAGTTCTGGCACTACATTGGTCTATGCTTATGAAAAAATAGAAGTTGATACAACTAATCTTTTACTGCCTCTAAAAAAATCTATCAGAGAACCAGGATCAAGTGGAGTAACTAACATCGATAAACTCTACAAACAGTGCGAGAGAAGAATCTATATGAATATGAAACTTTTAATAATTTCAGTATTTCAAACATCCCAGTTTATCTCTGCTAACCTTACCGATTTCTGGGGGCAGTCCACTCAATGAATTGTTTGAAAGATCTAAAACCAAGAGATGCAACTTGCATGCCTCAACTGGATACTCTTTCAACTGCAAATAGTAGTCCACACAATCCCAAGGATTATCAAAGTAAGAGGAAACTCAGTGGCAAGAATAGAATATAATTTGAATGTATAATACAAGATAGTAAAACCATATGAAGAAACAACTTTCTTTAGAGTAGAAAAAGTACTCCTATTCTCCATCCATGCAAGATTTACAATTTTTACTCTGTATCGCTCGTAATTAATTATGCACTGAATAGCAAGCTTTTAGCATGAATTGTTCTCCAACCAAGGGCAAAATTATTTTATTTTCATCTCAATTTCTAGGCAGGAATTTGGTAGTTCATGAGAAAAATGTTGATCAGAACTAGAACCTGAGATTGAACAGCAGGAAATTAGAGCTGAAATTATATTGTAAATTAAAGTAAGGGCGAAGTTTTAGTCTGTACTAAGATCGGTAGACTTTCTCTCCTAAAACGAATCCCAAAAGATGCCTGTCTCAAACTCCTCTAATGTACTCTATTCATAACCACACCACTAACAAGCTAAGAGTTCATGTCCCTAATAGCCTCATAATGTTAATAATATTCCCAACACTACTCTACTCCAAGAACACACATCATCAAGGGTTAGTGGTTTCTTAGGACCAATTTCTTTTTTAACAATTCAGTTTCTTTTCTTTATCTATGTTTTTATGGCTAATTTTAATCCACTCCTCAGCCCCAAAATTGTTCCTAAACCTAATCTGAAGACTACATGTAGACTCCTCCATTCCAATTTGGCTTTCTTTTCGGTTAAATTAGTCCAGACCCATGAACCTATCTAATTCCAGAAGCTTCTCCACCCTTGAAGTAATGAAGTGCATGACTGTATTCTATAGCCATTCTCTAGTTCATGATTTAGCTCCTCACTTCCCACCCCTGACATTATCAACATCTCTTGGCCATTCCACACATTGGAGATATTCTATAGCCAGCAAGCTTTCATCCTCTTCACTATCCTTTCACCTCCACTCTGACCGTCTTTCATTCTTCATATGTATTTGTCTGCCCTCTGCCCTCTGCCCTCTGCCATTAATATTTTTTTTTAACAAGAAACAACTTCCATTGATGTCAGAAAAGGAAGGAAAAAGTGAAATGTTTGGCACTATTCTAGGCGCTTCAGTTGTTGATGGCACAACTCCTGTAATTCCAAGCATGATCTCCTAAAATTCAAGCATTTTCTTTGCTAGCAAGCTCTCTTACCTGCTCACACTCTTCCTTTGCAAGACAAAAAGACTTTTTCTGGAACTTTTTCCCTTCATGCTTAGACATTTGTGTACTCCCTTGGATACTTTTCATTGGTTCTTCTGGTGGTATATCGCAGATGACTTCTTCTGGCATAATCATAAAGTCTTAATTGCAGACACACTAATTTGAATTTCATGGCTCCTTTAGCCCTCGTATAATATTCCTTCCTCCTTTCTGAAACTCCATTTTGATGTTCCATGAAGCCTTGAGCAAGTTTGTAATCAATTTCTCATAAAGATGTATTAAATCTAAACACCTACCACGCCTCCTCCAAATACCAATCCTCCTATTCCTTTCAAGCCACATTACCACATTACCCACAAAACCACAAAACAACAGACCAGCCAAAAACCTCTCCCCTAGCAAAACAGTAGATCTAATCCCAAGATCAATGTTCTTTTAGGACAAATTTGATAGAAAGCCATTGGGCTGAAATTGTACTATAACATCAAGCAAAATTACAATAGCTATTATGCCTTTGAAAGGCATAGTTCTCCATCTAGACTAATTCCAAATTATGCCCATCTCCTACCCCTCGAATTACTCTATTTATTATAACCATCTTCACTAGCAAACCCAACGTTTAATACCCCTCAAAAACTAACAACATTTCTGAGAAATTGACTTCTTGCATATTAAATACTATTCATCCTTCATATGAATCGTAAAATGGGTATCTATTTATTATGTTACATCACCAACCAAGAGTTTCAGTTACTGTTCAAATCCAATCTAATCCATGCTAATTTAGAGCTTCAAAAATGAGCTTGTTCCCCTTGTTTTCATTTTCAAACTACAGAATTGGAAAACCCCACGCTGTCCTGTAAGCATTTTATTTCACACTAGTTATATGTGATGGAAAGTATGCCCATAACCAAAGACCATGGGGCTGAATTTCATGGAAATTTCGTTTCATTAATATAGTCAGTTATTTGAGCTTAGCAATAGCTTATGCATTAGATATTTTGAAGTTAAATATTCATAATTTAAGATTATGAACTTTTTCTGGTTTACAGTGTTTAAATTTTTTTGTAGTACTAACTCGGAACATAACTTTTTCTTATAGGAAAATGTAAATTAAATTTAAGAAAGAACAAATGTAAGATAGAACAACAATGGATTGCCGTCGAAAATGTTGCAGAAACTTTTGTAGTTTCTTTTTATGGACTTGTGTTTTCTGTACGCTCTTGTATAGAAATTTGAAAGTTCTATTTCTTAAGAAAAAAATTACAGAACTCAAAAACCATGCTATACAGCAATGTATTATATGCTGAGAAATGGATAAGCTTGAAGAAAACAAGGTAGAATTTATTTATGTTTGAATGCTCACTTATCCCTGGTTTAGCCTAACCAACATTTCAAAGAGTTGTACAGCTCCCTCCAACAGTTTTCCAATTGCTATTTTCCTATTTAATAGCTTCCCCATTCTCTATCATCCATTAGTAGAGGTAAGAGAAAAAATATAGGTAAGAACTTTAGATGAACGGACTACCTGGTTTGAGTGAAGATCTAAGGTCCCTAAATGAGAAAGTGCCCCAATCTCCCCTGGTAACATACTCACTGAATTATTCCTATAATTTGAAATAACATTACTAAGTCAAATTAAAATGTTAAAAGAAGAAAAATAACATACAATAAAAACCCATTACAATCTAAACCAATTGTATGATAATGGATGGAACATTACCCTATATATAACTCTGCAAGAGCACAGCAATCCTTAATTGAAGGTGGGATTGATGAAATTTCTGCAGATATATTTGGAAAGCCTTGTTAAAGAATGAAAGAAAATAATAAAATTATCGACGTAAAAGGAGATTAAGTGGGCTAATCAGCCAAAAAACTCACTGTTTTGGAAAATATTTAAACGAATGAGGCGTGATAGACTACCAATATTCTCAGGCAATCCATTAAGCAAATTCTTTGCTGCAAAATTAAATTCTATGTTTATATTTCTCTGTATGTGGTAATGCAAAATATAAATTATACAACAGTGTCAGATGGACAGGTCAAGACTTCAAAACTTACAGGCATTAAGTTCAGTAAGCATGGTCCATGATGCAATCAAATTTTTGGGTATCATGGTTAGCTTGTTCCCCTGCCAAACAAAGAGATTAAATTGGAAATTAGTAACTAAATACCATTACAAGACCAAATATTTAATATTCTCTATCATTACCTCCATATCAAGCTTTGTCAATTTTGAGCAGTTTGCAAGTTCATCAGGCAAGCTGGAAATGGAATTGTTTGATGCCTGAGGAATGATACACTAAGAATCCTTGCTAGATATATTGTGCTAAAAACAAAAAGTAACCCTTTTTTCCTGGTATATCCCCCCCCCCCCCCCCCCCCCCCCC
>NW_019268567.1:414695-429710 GCF_002738365.1 Cucurbita moschata
CCCCCCCCCCCCCCCCCCCTGAAATTTAAGGAATTTGTAGATTTGATTTAACCACCAAAATACATCATCAACTGACCTAATCAACTAAAGAAAAATTTAGCATAGGAGAGAGAACAACCAACATTTAGCATCTAGGATAGCAAAGATAGAGTTACTACTAGGAAATGGAAAGGGCACCACAAGGTCAGTCAAGGCAGACTGCTCAAGAAACAGACCATTTCGGGATTTGAAAGTCAGTGCAGATCACAGCAGGAAATAATTACCTTCAGATCTGATAGATCTGAACACCTTCCAAGTCCACCTGGTAGTTCCTTAAGGCGATTGCTTGAACAGTCAAATCTAAGGAAAACAATTGCCTCAATTAGTCAGGTAGAAAATGAATAAAGGAAAATGGATTTAAAAGACTAAAAAATTATTTCTTTTTACATGTTCATTTGGAAGCTCAATGATAAAAATGAATAAAGGAAAATGGATTTACAAAACTAAAAAATTATTTCTTTTTACATGTTGGAACTACAATTAGAAGTGAATATTTGCAGGAATGGTAAATGTCAGTTCTTTATTCAGGAAAGCAAAAAAAAATGAGGTAAAGGAGAGGAAGATTAATCATGTCTGTACGAATCTACAAAAATATTATTCAATTAGAAAAGCTGAAAAACACTTCAAATAAAAAAGAAGACTGAACATTGATTTTTAGATGACTTCAATCAATTCTTCAGTTCCTTGTGTCCTTGTAATGTCATTCCCCTAGATGCCCATAGAATTAAAAAAAAAAAAAAAAATTACCACTTAAAGGCAAATGAATTCATCAACAATCTCTCATTTCCGCAAATATTCTGCTAGATTCTCTCCTCACAAATTATGAATAAGTAAATCTACTGGGGATATGTAGAAGGGAAGAGGAATACTTGACAAGTGAAGTGGCGGATCCAATTTCCTCAGGTATTCTCATTAATGAATTGAAGGACACATCTAAGAGCTTTAGGACAGGAAGCCTGCAAAGGTGAATTAACAAAATACAACCATCTTAAACTTTTCTAAGAAATGAGTACAGGAGTGTTTTTTTTTTTTTTTTCTTAAGAAAAAATACTAAATCAGAACTCACTCTCCAATTGCAGCTGGTAGTTCAGAAAGTTTGTTGTGACTAACATTTAATACAGTAAGAGAAGATAAATTCCTTAGCTCCTCATCCAACAACTGAATATTATTATGAGCTAGAATCAGCTTATGTAGCTCCACAGCCTGCAAAAACAAAGCAATGAATGAAACAATTTAGAACCAATTCTTAGACCTCCAACTCGAAAGTGAAGGAAGTTTACCTCCCACCACTTCTCGTCCGCCTGAACTGCATCCAAACTCCGATAAACCTCACTTGGCACATCACTAAAGATTATAACCAAAATCAGGTACATGATCTTCAAACAATACAAGATTAAAGTGCTATCTCCTTAATCATCGCTTTCAGTGGAGTTTCAAGTAATGATCAGGATGTGCAAATGAATACAGTACTTACCTGAGAGAGCGATTCGAAAGATTAAGAGAGCCGGATGCTCTTGCGGCCTTTAGCACACGATCCATTGCTTGAATGCTCCAAGTATAATGAGTGCAGATTCCAGAGTTTTGGATGCAGATCTATGGCCGTCGTAGGCGATTGAGAAGCTCGTTTAGGTCGAGAGAGAGAACGAGAGCACCATTTCTGGCGACCAGTTACCCAACCAACCGCTCGATTATGCGGTTCCAACTTCCATTTTTTTCTTTTAATAATTTCAGAGTAGATTATAGAACAGGATTAAAACATTAAAAATTAATAAAAAGTTTTATACTTTATATATGACATTTTAAAAAAACTATTAATAATATTAAACTATTAAAAATTTTAAAATTACCTTTTTAACTTTTTAAATTTTCATTAATAATCTTAGTTTTTTTTTTTAAATTTACATTTTCAAATTTATAAGAAACTTAATTAAATAACTAAATAGTCTCTCAAGTAAAAGTTGACTTGAAAATAAATTGATTTTGGGTATTAAAATTTCTTACATTTACGTTTAAAACTACTAATGTCGTGACCTAATTTTTGAGTCTTTGAAAACTAAGATCGAGACCAACTAACCATCCAATGAAAATGTGTGAAAAGAATAGGCGATGAACAATTACTATAAAATTTCGTGAAATTTAAACCATTTTACCAAACAAATAGAAGTATAAATGTTTAGTTTTGATTACAAAGAGGGAATGAGATCAAGATACATAAAAACAGATTATCTATATAAAAATGAAGACTCGACAAACGTCTCGGGCCGACTCCCTCTGTTGCTACTAGGCTCTCAAACATCCCTCCTGTAATATCCGCTTATTGACATCTCGAATCACAAGATTACTACTGACAGATAATTTGCTTTGAAAACCAACCAGAAAATAAAATATATTCATACATGGTAAGTAAAACATTTAAATCAATCCGTCCATGTAAACCCAAGTACTTTTTACTACTCAAAATAACCCGTATATAAGTTTTTAACAACAAAAGCACATATACGTAAAACAGACTCAGAAAAAGGATTCTCTGTAATCTCTCTAATCTGGCTACCTCGTCACCTCGATTGTTCTGCACTTTCTCTGTCTCGAAAGAAAAGTTAAAATAATCTTGATGAGTAATTTATTTAGTGGGTAAGTAGCTAACTTGTCATTTACAAGTTTTATTATTTATCTTTCTAACCCTTCCGGATTATTTGTTCATTAAAAGGTGTTATTGCTACTTTTAGCTTGGGTTATTGACTCTCTATATGCTTGTTTAGAATTTACGGACACGTATTTAAGATTCGCCCTCCGTCAAATACAGCCCATCTACTAATTTCTTAACATCATATAAACCAACGATCAAGAATTCTCATTATTCCTTACTTAGCACACAGCGCATCGATAAGGAACTCCACGGGAATTAGTAGACTACAATACTCAATATACAGCCCATGACTCAATAAACTATAAGCATAATCTAGAGTCATAATATTTTTACTAACATGTATAGCATGCTCACATCTTAGGCATGCATTCATATATTTATAATGTTCGACTTATGGAACTTTCTATTTTGTTTATAGTATGCTTACCATGGCGGAACCACTTCATCCACTTAGCTGCACCGCCGCCTCACGCCCTTTACTAGTGGCCTCTACTCGACGATGTTGCTATTTAAGATCAAGGATTTGGGAGCGGAGGAGGATGTAATTTGGGTGTTTGTCAGTAGTAGTGGCAAAACTTGGATACCGACGAGTGAATGATTCTATCCATCTTCCATAGTTGATTTTGGGCAGTCGTCTGAGTTCCCAACATGAAATGTGTGCGGAGAGAGATGGTCGATTGAGCGAGGAAGAAGAAAATAGAAGATGAGATGATGTCGTTGCAAGCGACAACGGGAGGTCCAATGGTGGCACCAAGTCGATCGAAGAAGGGAAACGGAGATGAAGAAAGGAAAGGACAACATAGGGAGGGAGGAGAAAGATGAATGTTTTAATTGAATGATCAGTATTCTGACAAAAGAAATATGGAAATGTGTCTTGTCTTAAAGAATCATAGGGTAAGAAATTCTGTCTTCTAACATACACTACAATATTTTAAGTCTACAACATCGACTGTTCATTATCGTCAACCATTACTTTTGCAAGTGTCATGAGTATGACGATGGTTTGCAATGATGACAATTTAAAACTTCCATCAAAATGCCTGTCATTTTACGTGTACGATGACAGTTACATCGAACTCCCATGTCATTTTACGTGTACGATGACAGTTACATCAAACTCCCATGCCTCATAAATTTAAGATGACAGTTTTCAACGGATTGAATTGAACACCCATGCCTCTCATTTTATTTCAATAATACAAACTCAAACCCTGTACTGCAGCAACTATCTTTTTTAAAAACAAGTTTACAAATAATCCAACCAAACCATATCCATTCATTAAGAAAGCCATTTCAAACCACATTTTCATTTCAACATCCAAACTTCAGTATTATAACATAACGAGTCGATGACGCTCAAGAAGATGACTAGCTAGGATTATTTAAACAAAAGAGGGAATGTAATGGAATTGGAAACTCTTTCATTGGATGTGAGTTGTTTATTGAGTGGGAAGGGCAAGGCAAGGGAAGGTATTCAGCTTGTTTTTATTCATCAAGAGGTGAAAGAACATTACTTTATTTAATATTTTGCAGGAGTGAAAGGAGGAGATGGACATGAAAGCATTTAACTAGACGCCATTTTGAGGCGTTGCAGCAGGCTTGCTGCCTTTGGCCCATTTCATTTCAACTTCGTGCAGGTGCATGGAAGCCATCAATGGATGAAAGCCATAAGTATCGCAATTTCCATAAGAAAATTTGTCGCATCCCCTGCGTCCGTAGGTTGGACAAACATACCCCAATGTGCACTCATTGGACACCCCTCCACCTCCAATTCCAATTCCTGGGCCAAACCAATGCTCCCCTCCCCCTAGACCTGCCCTAAATCCTGACCTATACCCAATATCCACTCCCAGTCCCAGTCCCAGTCCATTAATCATTGGATCAACATCTCTCCTCACACCACCTTCACTACTGCTTACCCCTCCCTCAGTTCCTGGCCAAGCTCTTGGTCCCACTGTAGGACCAGCCTTAACATTGCTTACCCATCCTTCAGCTCCTGGACCAGCTTTCGGTCCAGCTCTCAGACCAGCCTTAACATCGCTTACCCATCCCTCAGCTCCTGGACCAGCTTTTGGTCCAGCTCTCGGACCAGCCTTAACATCGCTTACCCATTCCTCAGCTCCTGGACCAGCTTTCGGACCAGCTTTCGGTCCAGCTCTCAGACCAGCCTTGACATCGCTTACCCATCCCTCAGCTCCTGGACCAGCTTTCGGACCAGCTTTCAGTCCAGCCCAAACATCGTTTACCCATCCCTCAGCTGCTGGACCAGCTCTAACATTGCTTACACCTTTCTCAACTCCTGGGCCAGCTGTTGGTATGGCTCCTGGCCCTGCCCCAACATCAAAACCAGATCCATCATCAGAGTTGGGGACTCTATTGGCAAAGGTGCAACTTAAACAGAGGAAAACAAAAGGAGACAGAAGGAAATATTTGAGGGAACCCATGGTTTTAGTGAAGATTTGGTGCTTTGGATGAGTGTGAAGTGAAGATGAATAGGAGGGATTTTATATATGTGCGAAGGGAACTGAAGTTTGAGGCGTGGGGAAGGTAAAGTAAGGGCAGTGGGTATGGCTTCATTTTCCAGGAATCCACTGGTCATGAAATCAGTGTTGCTATCTAAACATTACGTGTTTATGCATTCATATGGGATTAGTTATATACCAAAGAGGAGCAGTATGGACTTTCAGAAACAATTTTCATGCTTTTAAGTCAAAAAATTAATGAACATCATAGTAATTAAACCAACATGAATACAACTCAAAAGGTTAAAACATAATGAATTGTTTTAACTCAACAAGAATGTATCGATTATAGATGCCATGTCACAATCTTGTTGAGACTAAAATGAGGTATAATCCTGAATTGAAGGACATGATTAAAGATGTTTTCCATAAGGTAAAAATTCTAACAAGTTTAAACTATAAGGGTAGAATTTAAAACAAAAATCCCAGAGTTCGAAGTTCATACAATCAAGTGGTAAGGTAAAAGTTGTAACTAGGTTTAGACGAAATTTAGAAATGGCAGAAGAAGTGCAGAAGGCATGAACACTGGAGATTCACATGGTGGGTTTTGTAGAGAAGAATGGTTTTTAAAATATATAGGAAACTATTTTATTGATGGATGAAATTACAAAAGAAGGGAGAGAAATCCCAAACGAAAGGAGTTATAGAAGCTTTTCCAATTGGTAGGAAGAGATAAAGGTGTGTAGGATTTAAAAAGAGGTAACAATTTACACCAACAAGACATAGCTAAGTAAGTAATACTATCCAAAAGGTGCCCAAAAGGCCTTTCCTTGGCCTGAAAGGTTCTGTGGTTTGTTCGTTGCATGTGACCTACAAGAAGGCTTTGATGAAGTTAACCCAAGGATATCTCTTCTCATTCTTAAAGGGATGCCCCCAATGAAGTGGAAGCAAGGAGAAGGTGAGCTTTCTCGGGGAAGGGAGCCTTCCATTCAAAGGCACTCACAAGGTATGTCCAGAATAGTGTGGCAAAAGTGCACCAGTGTGTGAAATAGCCATTTAAAGCATGCAACGTTGAAGCTTTTCATGTGTTGTTGGGGCAATAAGCAATTTCCCAAAGGAAGAATTTGGTTTGCTTCCGTTATGGGTCTGTGGAGAAGAATGGTTAGGAATTGGTTTAACTAATAAAAAGGAAAGGTTTACTTTCTTCATGAATTCTGTGCTTGATAAAATTTTAAAAAAAAAAGACAAAAGGTGAGGGATCCATAGGTTTTGTACAAAGAATGGGGTGGAATTTTATGATGAGATAAAAAGAAGGTTGGGTGGAAGAGGGATGAGACTTGAGCAAAGAATGGCTAAGGTCATTAGATTATGCTAGAAAACGATGGCGTTTAAATCAAATCTCCATTATGGTACAACGAGAACTACTCGTGAGATTTGTGAAGATTCAAACTTATTGGGGAAAGAAAGAATTCAACTCCTCAACTCCTACTCCAAAATATAGATCAAGAGCGGGACACAGCTTCCATTTCAAAGTACAATTCTCAACCTCGACGAATTCCTCCTTCATTTAAGGATCTTACAATGAACAGAGACTTTTCTATTGTAAACTCATCTAGAGTAACAAAGAGATTGGCTTTCAAAGAAAGTTGAGGTACTAAAAAGGTTGTACCTTACCCTAAAGAATGATATCAAAGGAGAAGGTGAAAGGGTTCTTCAAAGTCATCCACTAGTGAAACATCAAAAGCACGTCTTTAAAATTATGAACTTTTGATACATCTGCTTCTGAATCCCATTTCTCAAAGTGACCCACTAAACACTGATTCAGCATAATTATTGTAAACCCATGAATTCAGATGAAACCCAAGTTCATTACAAATAAACAGGGATCTAACTATTTCACATTATTGGAAACTCACAGTATTGGTTTGTAGCCACCATAAGAGATGGGAGCACTTTGCAAAAGATAGAGAATCTCAGGTAGTCTGGAACTCACATTTCAACAACGCCCTAAAAGGCCTAAACATTTTCACCACTGCCTCCTGATTCCACGTCTTTCAAACTCTCAGCCAACATTCTTGCCCTGTTCTGTAATTGTCTTTCTTGAGCAACCATATACAAACCTAGACAAGTGATAATAATTATCAAGTTAGGAAGTCTTGTTATACCTTATATGAAGATAAAGAATGATACAAAAGTTTACAAGTCCAAGCCATATTTGGGACTGAATTAAAATGGTAAAAATCACTTTTGTCATACTCAAAATCACTTCAAACAGGCCTTTAATCATCCAAATCAATTTAATGCTTAATCTTACACGTTTAAATGCAGATTTCAGACCTCTGAACGATTAAAAACATGCTTTAGAGTTATTTTGAACATGATAAAAGTAATTTAAACTCTTTCAAAGTCTCTCTCAAACATGCCCTAATATGGCTTACCGACTGCACTTCCTAGGGCACAGACCCAGAGAACCCTCATGGACCATTTGTCACCAATAACTCCTCTGCCTCCCATTCCTTTCTGCAAATAACGAGCAAATAGCCTACCTTAGTCATTACAGCACTCAGAGAGCCAAGCCTCCTAAAGGGTCAAAGAACATGGCACGATAGGTTCATGTTTTACTGTTTGGAGCCCCTGAATTTGGGGAGATTTCAAATCCGTTCTAATTCGAAAAATTTCTTCTATTTTCAAAAAATAGATTTAAGCCTCCCTACAACAGTTAAGAATCGATGGTTTCTTCTATACTCAAGCAAACTCAATTTCTTTCAAACAAACTCTGATGCCTTTTTAGCTTTATGTTTTCATTTGGATTGATTGAAAATTGGTTGAAGCAGAAATCAACAAAAAAAAAAAACGCTTGTTTCGATGTTCTTCTTCGTGGGTGAACGAATAAATCAATGAAACAAACTAAAAAAATAAAACAGAAAAAGCAAAACCTTGGGCTGAATCTGAAAATGAGCGGCGGCGCAACCACACTAACGGCAGGGGTTAGGGGCTGAGGGAGATAAGTAACTCTGATTGCACGGAGGCGAGAGAATGTGAGAGGGAGATAGCTGCGGAGAGTTCGTTGGGAGGCTGAGACGCGCGTCACGCAGGGCTAGGATGCAGCAGCTGGGGTGGGAGGGAGGTGCGCTGAATTAAAAATAGGATTAATTAACTATATATATATATATATATATATATATATATATATATATATATATTTCATTTATCTTTAATATTAAAACTTATTTACATCGCGATCATAAAGTATATATTAGTGACTAATTATATTCGTAATAGCAAAGTTATCGTTCTTCAAATTTCATGAATGATTTGAAGATTAAGAGTTTTAATTTTGAAGCTATAATATAGCTATATATAAAGCTATGTATGTTATCTTTATAGAAGAGACTTAGAAAATGCAGTAAAATGAACATTTATATATTTTTTTAGTCTTAGTAATTCTATAGTTTAGGTTACATATAGAATTATTCAAACTAGACATTATCGATCTTCGTTGTGAAGTGATTCAAATCTCAAACAAATGTTCTTGTCTTGAGATTTGAGATATTCGATCAACAAGATAATCGGAATCTTACTTTCCTTATAGTGATTCCTTATCATTTGGTATGAGAACTTTCATTGAGTTAATTCCTTATCCACGAAGGTCGACAGAAATGATCGGATTGGAGAGCTTCCCTTTGGAATCCAAAGACAACATTTAGAAACGTTCAAAAACTTCTTCAGAGTGGAACGATGCAGTACCAAACCGCAAAATACACTCTTCTGTCACAAGGCAATATCTAGGTCCAATCTTCGTTGGATGGCTGCTGCAGCCTGTAATAAGATGCAACAAAAATTTGAGGAACTAGCCCTGGGATTGGAGAGCTTCCATGAACCCAAAAGACAACATTTGTGAACTTCGTGGTTCTCAAGAGTGGAACCATGCCGTACCAAACACGAGATAATCCTGTAAAACATAGACTCTCAAGAGTGGAACCATGCAGTACCAAACACGAGATAATCCTGTAAAACATAGACTTTCAAGAGTGGAACCATGCAGTACCAAACACGAGATAATCCTGTAAAACATAGACTCTCACAGGGCAATATGTATCTCCTGTAAAACATAGACTCTCACAGGGCAATATCTGGGTCCAATCTTTGCTGGATGGCAGCTGCAGCCTGAATTAAGATGTAGCAAAAACTCGAGGAACTAGCCCGAGATTGCATCAAATTAAACTACAGGAAAACTTCGTTCACATTTATGCCAACCTCAAAGTTTCCAAGCTTATACTGG
Organism: Cucurbita moschata; assembly: GCF_002738365.1. NCBI lineage: Eukaryota > Viridiplantae > Streptophyta > Magnoliopsida > Cucurbitales > Cucurbitaceae > Cucurbita > Cucurbita moschata. The sequence continues at coordinate 424,126 of NW_019268567.1, forward strand.
TAAGCCATCTCCTCTCCGAGTCGAGCTTGTTCGCTCTATGAGTAGTTTTTGCCTGAAAAGTAGAGTGAAATTATTAACCGAGCTAACTGACAAAGTTCGAACTTAACCATCTTACTTAACCATCTCCTCTGTTCTTCATCATCAAACACATTAAAAATGCTGTATAAAGTTCACACTACAAGAGATATTGATCGTAGTAATGTTCCATCTAGCATTCTATGTTCATTTCTTTCTTTCTTTCTAACTTTTCAGACAAGAACGTGGTAGCTGCATACAAAAATCACTCAGAACCTTACTTTTTCGGATGGAAAAGTGGCCGTGTAAGGTCCTCCATGAATCTGCACAAACAATCATCACAAAATGAGTAAGAGAAATAAACATAACAGCTATCTTTAGTCACCGCTCAAATCCACCGCTAGCAAATATTGTCCACTTTTGCCCGTTACATATTGCTGTCAGCTTCACGGTTTTAAAACGCGTTTGCTAGGGAGACGTTTTCATACCCTTATAAGGAATGCTTTATTCCCCTCACCAATCAATGTGACATCTCACAATCTACCCCCTTAGGGGCCCAGCATCCTCGCTGACATAGCGTTCGGTGCCTGGCTCTGATACCATTTGTAACAGCTCAAGCCTACCACTAGCAGATATCGTCCACTTTGGCCCATTATGTATCTCCGTCAGCCTCACGGTTTTACAATGCGTCTACTAGAGAGAGGTTTCCACACCCTTATAAGGAATGCTTCGTTCCCCTCTCCAACTGATGTGGGATCTCACAAGTAACGACTGTGAGGAGCAAACTAAACATGATCAGTTCGTCTACTTACTGCTCAAAAACTTAGCTTCTCATCCCAATTCGCTAGACTTCCCATGTTCACCTAAAAGCAATGTAATATTCAAAGTAATATGATCAGCAACAATACCACAGCTACCAAAGCAGTTAGATCATAAATTCTTCCCACCTTGGTAGACATTCATGTTCAATCAAACGAATAGGCACACTACGAAAGTAATATGAGTCCCATAAACATCAAAAGTGGGTTATCTGGATCAAGTCTTGGAAGTCTTCTTGCGTTTCTCGACAAACTAATTTGGTTTTAATTAATTCAAATCCATTGAAAGTATGCAATCTATTCATAAAAATGAAGGAAATTCAACTACTGCATAGAGCAATTGCACAAACTTTGTAGTTGTAAGCCGTAAGATAATGTTACAGATTACAGATGTCATGAATTAGCATGATTGAGCTAATGAAAAATATTGGGCATCAATCAATTTACGATGATGCAATGAACTTCATCAATCAAGAAGTTGCAAGAAAGAGCCAATGGTTCTGCAGAAGAAACCAATATAGAAACTGTTTCACAGTATAACGAATATCAGGTTTAACGGATTACATGCAGAGAGCTTCATCAAAGCCAAAAAGTTTTGCAAGAAAGGAAGACAGTAAGCACAACCGAAGCATTCATGGAATTCAATCATCACGTACCAGGTATCAGTTTCTTTGATAATGTTGTACTTTCCGCACGAATTCGTCACTGCTCCTTTCTTTCCTCGTTCCTTCTTCTCCTTCCTCCGTTTCTCTTCCTCCTCCTCTTCAAATCATACTCCAAGCTATCAAATTCGGTATCCTCGGAATCAGAATCCTTCTCGCTACTACCGTGTCGTTTACGGGATGTGCGCCTTCTTCTTGAACTCATTCCACGTTTCTTGTCATGCTTATCATCGGAATCCGAACTGATTTCCTGCGTTTTCGTCAATTGGAGCTCAAATTTTCACGATCTTTGTCGGAATTTCTCTTTGACCTAGCACCGTTCTCTTCTTCTCCTCTTCCTTCGCTGGTCTCGTCGTTATCGGAACTTCCTCTCTTAGTAAATAGCTCACCGTTTCGATCTGTAGCCATTTTCGTTCGGGATTAGAGAATTACAGGAGAGTGGAAATGGGAGCGGAAAGCCCGGAGATGTAAGGTTCTATTTTGGTACATCCCACATCGAAAAATTTGTCAATTAATTTCTTTTATATGATATAAAGTTAACATCCGTCACGTTGTGTTCGATTAAAGGAGAGATGGTTGGCATCTCCCCTGACAGGGTCGGGAACAGCCTTCGGGCTTCCCTGTTAACACATCCGGTTAAGGCTACCCACCTCTCGCAGGTGGATCTATAACCCAATTTTTTTCCCTTCCCTTTTCTTCTGCATTTTATATCTAAAAAGCAAAGAAAAATGGTAACTTCACATTCTAGCCTTCTAGGGCTTCTTCATTGAGTTGCTCCCAAGTGAACATAATGAGTAGAGAAAGAGTTATAAAATTAGTCTCCCCGTTTATAAAGACGTATTCTTCATTGAGTCGACGTTCTTTTAAATTTTCGTTTTTGTTAAATTACAAATTTAGCCTCTAAACTTTCATATTTATATTTATTTGCTCTCAATAAGTCTTTTAACTCCTAAAAGTTTTCAATCTACTTTTGTATTTTTTTAATTTTATGTTCTAATAAATCATTAAATTTTCAATTTTGTAACGTAGAAGAGCCCAGATTCCAAATGAATAAAAACATCACTGAATTGATCCCGGTCACTCTTCGGGATGGAATGGAAGAGGGAAGGAGATTTTAGAACGAGGAAAGGATCTAATAATTTCGAAAGAATTGAACGAGGAGCCGTATGACTTATTGAACATTTTTTAGAAAATTTTCATGAACCCATTTAGGGTTTTTGACAAAAAAAAAAAATTGTTGGATTAGGGTTTTTGTCTAATAAGGTTATGTTATTGGAACCTAGACACAAAATTTATGGTTTCAATATCAAAACCTTATTATACACAAAATTCACAATAGAACTTATCGAGATTTTTTAAAGTGAATCTATTGAATCCTTGAAAGAATCGTGGGTTATGAATACTCATGCCAATTTTCATCTTTTAAAACTTCAAACCGAACACTTCATTAAATATTTTAGAAGGTTTAAAGACTAAATAAAAATTTGAAAGTTTATGAACTAAATTTGTGATTTAGAAGCGGTTTGATTTAAAATTTTGTTTACAGTACCTGAAAATAAGCATTTGATAATAGGATGCATGTTGCATGGGATTTATGTCAAATTTTCATATAAATAATATATATATATTTGCTAGTTATCAAATTAATTCCAATAATTTATTTATTTATTTATTTTTTATTATTATTATTATTTTGCTAGATAGTTTATTTCTATTAAATAAATTTATTAAAATAATTTTGACCAATTAAATTTTAATTCCTTCTTTTATAAATATATTAGGAACAATTACAAGAAAACCTAATCATGATTTTATTCAAATATATGAAACTTAAGTTACAAATAAAAAAAGAAGTTGAGAAAATGTTTACAAATTATACCACCAATCATCATACACCTCTTTAGATACTTCTAAATCAAATAAATAAAAATTAAAGAGATACATACTTCTTAATCAAATAAATAAAAATTTAAAAGTCTGCGAACATAATTAGTAATGAGCTAAAGAAAAGAGCTTCGGTCAAATTAAATTCAATCTATTAGATAATATAAAAAGAAGCTTCGTTATTCAAATCTCAACGAGGGATTAAACATCATTTGAATCCCTGTCAACCCTTCTAAACCTGACAGAGAGACGTAGTCGAGACATATTAAATACAAAATTAAAATTTCAAAACTCCTTTAAACATCCCAGCCCCTCTTTTAACTCAAATATTTCAAAGACTTTTTGTTTTACTGCTTAAACCAACTAAACGACTCAAAACAAAGATGACAACTTCCTCTGTGGCCACTTGAGAGAACTCATTTAACATAAACGCCAAAGCTCCTCTCTATTCAACACAATGTGACAAGTAATTCATGCATCCTAGCAGTTGATTTGCAAGCATGCATTGTTCAATGCAACTAACAATACATAGCAGAATGTCATGTATGTTGAAATTAGAAAAGTAAATGATTCTATAAAGAAAGATGCATTCATAGGAACAGTATTGCAGCAATAAATACAATCTAAAGAAGATACAGAGACATCAAGAACTATATGTAAACAAAAGAGGAGAGTTTATTTCCAGAGTAGAGAATTCATCTTCAGATATCAGAGGCTAAAATAAGGAAATTGTGGGAAAGCAGCTTAAACCTCATCATCAGCCATCTCTACAAGAATTTTTCAATGCTGGCAGTCAAAGTTGCTTTGGGAACTGCACCTATTATTGCCTCCTTTTTCTCACCATCTTTGAAGATAATGACAGTTGGTATGCTTCTGATACCATATCGGGATGCAACACCAGAGTTGCTATCAGTATCCACCTTGTAAAATTTGAACTTACCAGCATACTGTTTAGATAGTTCGTCAACGATCGGATGAATCATGCGGCAAGGACCGCACCATGGAGCCCAGAATTCGACTAGGACGGGTAATTCGGATTTAAGAACCAGTGAATCCCAGGTAGCTTCTGAAGCAGCAGGTACTGAAACATTCGACAAACATGTGATTTCTTGTAAGCTCAACAAGGGCCCTTTTCGGGGAGAAGAAAGTTCGAGAGACAGAAAAAGTAGGTGTAGGTAATATTATTGACCCAAGAATCAGGTAGCCAGCAGAGAAGAGTCAAAACAGAACATAGATTAAAGCATAATTTTATGGATAACAAGTTCCTATAATGATCAGACTAGAAAATGATTCCAGTACTGTGACTCTCCAGGATTAATATCAACATCAAAGCAAGTGATCAAGAAAAAAAAAAGTACAACCAATGATACAAAGACCTGAACTCAGAGTCAGTTGAAAGGTTCAAACAGAAAATTTCTATGCCCCCATCCCATGATCTAATAAAAATTGAAATAAGTTAGCTCCCCAATATAAAAACAGTCGGAACTCTCTAATTGAATTACATTTTTCAAAAATTGACAAGCAGTTAGACAATACTTCTGAGCTATATACACCACGGACAAAGTGTGTGTATGTGCATAAGTGTGTGTAATAGGATATAAAGGTACCTGAAATGCAACATTTCTTACACCTTTTGATGCTTAAACAGCTGTTATTTCATAGCAATGATGTAAGATAACAATCAAAATAAAACGTGCAGGAACAACAACCACCAACACATGCATGTTATAATTTCGACGTTGTACCTATTGTAAATGATTATGTACTTCATGCCATACAAGATAAACACTGGCTCCTATGCAAACCAAGATACATAAAGAAACAGGCTCACTCATACACACACAAAAGAGAGGGATGGCGGAACTGGGCAGAACCAGGAGAGAGACAATTAGAACACTTTCTCCCAACATATTGAGCCAATATCAGACCAGCTCCTTACTGACCACTCTCTGTAGCATCATTAAGACCTAGGCACAGCAGAAACCATCTTCTCAATTGGCAACTACTACTCCTAATGCTAAGTGACAACCTCCCGCCCAGAGACCATCTCTTTCAGTCAGAGATCTCGGTCCCGGTCAAGGGTGCATTGACTGAATAGGTTTGACACTCACCGATTGAGAGTCTACTGATTGCCTAGGGCATCATCTCAGCCTCTCAGGTAATAACATATATTAACGAACTGGAGAGGGGGGGGGGGGGGGGGAAA